>NW_010290242.1:0-8160 GCF_000700745.2 Antrostomus carolinensis | reverse complement strand
CCCGCCCCGACTCCTTACAAGTGTCTGTATTCACAGTTTTTGTGTGTCTGTTTGTATTTTACTCCACCCTCTGACACCCCGTTTCTTTGCTGGGATGTACCTCTACAGTCCCAGTCTTTCACATTTCCTGTTCAGTTGTCATTTTTATCCTACCCTCTACTCTCAGACACAGAGTTACCTTTGTGCTCTTGACATCTTTAGCAGATGTTTTTATCTGACCTGAATGCTCCCCAGCACCTGTTAGTTTTTCCCCTATTTCAAATAACCCCTTCCCCTCCTGATTCCATCAGTTTTCTTGTTGAGTAACTTGACTCCACCACACTAGGTAATCCTTCCTTGTATGATCCTTCCCCTCCTTACTCCTGTCTTATCTGGTATTTGGGAAGAGTAGCCCTCCTTTTATGTATTTTCTCCAAATACATGTTTTTTCCTTGCCAACTGCTGCAAGGTGTAGCCATAAAGAGCAGTTCAGGGTAGGATTTGTGTGGCAATTTCAGCCCTAATTAATGTGTAGTCATACTTGTATGAAGAGATGCATTCTGTGCAATCTACTTCTTGCAGGGACAAACTCCATTAGTACCACACTATTGAAGTTTGCATGTGGCCTAAGATTGTAAGGTCTAACTGGTACGTAGACCTAAAAGTGCTCAAGAGGGAATTTAATAACCTAGAAGTCCAAGATTTAAACCATGTATGTGATAATCACTCCCATGATCTCTTAACTTCTCTCCCAGATGTGAGATACAAGATTGTGGCCATTAGCAGAGAAATGTTGATCCATGGTGAGATACCCTTCAGTCTTGTGATGCATGAAGTTACCTCTGATAACCAAGGTCTGAGGGCAGAGGATGCTGGATCTCAATTGTTGCACCTGGAAGGAGCAACTCCTCTTTTGTAGGCAATGCAGATGATTAATATACAAAACAGGAATATGACCAGTTGTTGATCTTCCCCAGGCTTTCTAAAATCTATGTGAGGGTGACCACACTTGATGTAACTCCTAGCAACGTCCAACCCAAATTCTGACCCCAATTCCTTTTTGTTAAAACTGCTCTCCCTCTTCCCAGCGTCTTCAGCTGCTGCTTTTTGCCCACTCCCACCCCCATGTGAATGTCTCTGAACTAGTCTGTCCCACACTGAAGATTTTGGAAGTGTGTTGCAGAAATATTTAAGCTGGACCCACATAAAACTTGCCCAGATTCAGTTAATTTGCTTAACTGAACTGCAACCCTTGCATACTTGAGTCACATAAATGAGGCATGCTTCCTTTCTTGGGAACTGGTGGTACAGGCGACACCTTAGCACATGGAGCAAACCATTTGCCCTGCTTAAAAGTGAAGAAAACTTTACTCTTTGAACTGTGTGGTGTGAACATCTCTTCTAAGAAATGTTCTTTCTTAAGGAAGAAGAGAGAACGTCATCTGCAAAGCCATTGACAAATTCTCCCCATGTGGAAAATATGATCTCAGCTAAAATCTAACAGGTGTATTTCAATTTAATACAAGATGTCAAGGTTCTCTTTCTAAAACATATTTCTTATTAATCAGTACTGCCAAAGTATAACAAGGTGTAATATTTAACATAGTGGTATCCAGATGTTTTTTGGGTCCTTCCCCTTTTCCTTTCCTTCATTCACAGACTGCCTTGCCCTGTCCCATTAGGCAGTGACTATACTTGGCTGTTGATCCCAGGTAATACACTGTACAATTTGTTTGTTTGTTTGTTTGCTTTACATAGGGGCTAAGAATATTTAATAGAGTGAAAAAGTGCGTGGGTGAAATGTAGGAAAACACCCAGGGCAGTTGCTTAATTAATCACTGAACTGTGGCCATTGTAACTGTCTGCATGGCCACCTCTTCATACGATGAGCAGCCTACGGCACATCTGTTCAGGACCTGCAACTGCATTAACCTCGGGATTATGACATCAAGAATGGCATTTGTACAATTAAAAATGTTATCTCACAGGGCAGCCCCTCTTGCCCCCGGCCACCTTTGGGTAAATTGTGTTGTAGGAAAGGTTAAAAAAAGCTGCTGGAACTAATCCTTTTGATGAAACCTTTAACAAGTATGTCAGGCTCCTCTGATCTTGGCCCTGGCAGAGTATAGTTGTAGTTAATGTCCTCAGCTCTAACTCACCGTCTAAGACCCTCTTTCCTGCCGCGTGTTTTCTTCATCAGTTTGTATTTCTGCCAGTCAGTGTCACAAAGCACTTCCTGCTTCATCCCTGCCTGACGGGGTTAAGCCACGCTGATGGTCTGCAGTTGTGTGCAGCTTCATTTTTCATAGATTCTTTCTGATAACCATAACATGAACTCTGGAGTATGTGTTAGGAACTGAAAACAGGCCAAGTGTTTTGTATTAGAGCCTGTATTCCCACATTCACCAATTCTCCAAGGGTTGAAAATGCATCAGTGACATGTATGAGAAAAAAAAAAAGGCTGGGACTAAAATCAATTTTCTCCCCTCTTGCCTACATGAAACAAAATTAAAAGCACAATGAGCCTTATTCTTTTTTCATTTACTGCTGAAATTCCTCTGCCGTCTGTGAAGCAACTCTTGTTACACCACCGTAACTGGAAGGAGAATCAGCCTCAGTGTCTGCTGCAGATGTTTATACCTTAAAAAACAGGAGTACTCACAGATTCTCTATCTACTCATTTCTTAAAAAGCCAGTAAACATTTTATCTGTATGAATGGATTTAAACCCCGAAGAACTGCATTAACTGAAACTTGTAACTCGCTCTAAATGAACAATTTGATACTCCCTTATACATGACTGGCTTACAATATCCTAGTACGTATTGTGAGCCTAAGCTGTCACTTTAATGCCTGTGTTAACACAGATCAAAGGAGAACTGAAACAAAATATAAAAATATAGCAATAAATAACCTGGTGCACTTTCTTATCTCCAGTGAGAATGTTATATTAGGCTGGTTTATTTGCTTGGTATTACAGAGACTTCTTTACTTCCTTTGAAAAAAAACTGGGGTGAAAAACCACAATAATCCTTCAGATAAAATGGAAAGAGTTATTTATGCCCTGTGTTATTAATAGATGTCTCTTCTTAGAAAACAACCATTTGTGCTTTTTTTTTTGTAGCATCAACTTTTCTCCATGAGATGTCACAACCTTTTTTTCTTTCTTTCTCTTTTTCTTTTTCTTTTTCTTTTTCTTTTTCTTTTTCTTTTTCTTTTTCTTTTTCTTTTTCTTTTTCTTTTTCTTTTTCTTTTTCTTTTTCTTTTTCTTTTTCTTTTTCTTTTTTTTCTGTAATGCAGACCCATGTTAAAAGAGATTTCCTGTAGCCTGTTTTTGGCTGTGTACTCAGCCCGTTGCAGTGTATATCAGGCATTTGTTTAAAAAGTAAACAGCTACAGTCATCATTGGCATAAAAATTAACCCATGACGTGCAGGATTTTTCACTTTCTTAGTGTGTATCCAAGAGCCACCTGAAGACTCATTGAGAGATGGACAGCCAAGGAGTTGAATGCATTTGAGGGTGGTTATTGCCATGAGAAAAGCAAGCCAAGTGTCATCGTCTGAATGCTAAACAGGGGTAACTATGGATTTGCTCATGTGATTTGGTCCCTTTGCGCTGGTCAGACAGAGAAAGGGATGGAGAAAACTCTGATGGGACCTTTCCAGTCAGGGACAGATGGGGACAGTCCCTCTCTCCCTGCCAGTGCCAGGCTGTGCAGGTCCCCCACACACACACTTACAAAACCTCAGGTTCATTTTCTAAGAACAAATCAGCTATGGACATTTTCCTCAGCATTATTTGCAGAATAATTGTGGTTTCACAAGTTATTTTTCACAGTAACATGTGAAGAAAAGGCTAAATTACGCTACTGTGGTCAGGATGCAGGGGTAGGTAAAAACATTTACCAAAAGTAGGCGCCTTCAGGCTTAGGAAACCAGTGACTTCCCTCCCACCCCCCCACCCCTCCTCTGCTGCAATTTTAAAATAAGGTGCCTAGTCCTGTTTTAAACATCAGATCATTGTCTGGCTTTGTCTCGTAGTTCCTGAGTATTGCAAATGTTTTTTTGAGGCTTGCCAAGAATGCTATATGAGTGAGTAATGCCATCTGACTTACTGAAAGAGTTCTAATGCAACATTAATTCAATGTAACAAACCCCTTGCAGAACATTAGTGCAGCTTCCTTTAAAATCCGATGAGGTAGCATATTATAATGTCACAACCATACAGATTTGCAATGCATTAGTTTTAGGCCTATCTAATTAAATTTGGGCAGTATAGAGATTAATCTGCATAATTATTTGCTTTAAGAATGAATCAGAGTATATATATCCTGCATTAGACTATACGTTTAAGCAAGTGTTGATGGAGATAAAAGCCTCTGATGGCAGTAGCAATGTATGTTAATACATCTTTCAGAAACCTCCTGTTCTTTCTGATACATAAAACAAAATGCTACTAAGTTAAGTAGAGATCTACAGGTTTTCATCATCCTTGGAAAACTGAACCTAGGTTTGGGCTATACAACTGAATTCTTCATACACAAGCTGATGTAACAAGGCATGGTACAGAGAAGTTTCAGGTACGTGTAATTTCATCTAACTTTAGCTCCCAGAAGTTTAGGCATCAGGCCTCTGGTAGCTTCCAGGTACAGGTGCTTTTACTGGATTTTACAGCCCATCTTTAAACTGGAGGTCTGAGACAGTTGAAAAGGTTCTAATTTGAAGTTGTTTTTTTCCCTCACCTAGACATAAAATCATAGAATCATAGAATTATTTAGGTTGGAAAAGACTTTTAAGATCACTGAGTCCAACCATAACATGCAATATCAAATGAGACAAAACTTCATTTTTTCTGTCTAGAAATATTGCAAGACACAGAAAAGTTAATGAGCTAGAAAAAAACCCCCATTTTTACTAGGAGTAAACTCCTCAAAGACACAGAAGAAGAGTTTCAGAATAGCACATAGGCATCTCAAGTATGTTTTAGGTAGTAGGAGGTGCCCATGTTTGGAAGAACAAGTCATTTGCACCTCCTGGGGTAGAGCTGTGTCATGAAAGGGTAGACAGAGGGGAAGTGAACTCATGCACTGGTTGGTCTTGGAAGCTCCCTCTCATTCTTTCAGTGACTCTTTCCTCTAGCATTTTTTAGCTTTCCTCTTCTTATACCATCACAGCAGTGGGCTCTGAGATTTTATGTTCACTCAAGTGTGGGCAACCTGTCCCAAATAATTCCAGCCTGGGAAGTAGAAAACTCAGATGCCAGGGAAAATCAACGATTTCTACCATGTCTTCAGAACATGTCCTCATGCAGTGCTCCAGAGCAAGGCTGAGGAGGTGGGAGAGCCTCCAGTCTTCTCTTGAAGCTTGCCCATGTCTACATGAAGACAGAGGGAGCCTTGAGACCCAGGGGAAATCAGGAGAGAAGGGGCATGGTGCTTTTGCAGTGACCAGGAGACTGCGGGAGGGGTGAGGCACGGGGGTTGAGAAGATGGGGGTTTGGGTCTGTGCTTGGAGAGCTGTTCCTCTGTTCTATCCCCTACCCAATATAGAAAGCACATGCAATTCAACCTCTGTCACAACTGAGGGATAATCTAGAAAAGAAGATTTCAGTGATTCTCAGGCCAAAGGAAGAGAAGGGAACCTAAAATTTGGAGTTAATGTTACACTCAGGGCAACGGGAATTCCTGGTTCTGGGGGTGCTTGTGAAATCACTTCACATTTGAGGGCCCTTTATGGGATATGACATGAAATCACTTTCTAAGCTGAAACCATGTACTTCCAGTGCTGATGAAGATGCCATTGCAAGTCACTCGTTTCACACGTTAAGTGGATCAATTATTTTGGCTCTCTGACCTTCCAGTTCCAGGAACATCCTGGGCTTTTTTGTTCCCAAGCAGTATTTCTTTTTGCACAGATCACGAACTGAATTCATTTCTCTAAGGAACATGAATAAAGTTTGCTTTTCCTAAATTCCTGGCAAACAAGTTGATGAAATCCATATGGATCACAAAGACTGAATGCTTGAGTACAATGTTCCTCATGTGAGCAAACACTTGTCTTCTAAAATAGACGACTTTTAGCTGTGGGGATTATATATACATATTTGAGATCTGTTCTGTGAGCCATCAGCTAGATTTCAAAAGCATAAGACAGGAAGCTGCCTACTTCTGAAGGTGTTTTCCTTCTTCCTCATGTTAAACATACATGCTTTTCAGATAAGGGTTGTTAATTTTAATTTGTCATCATATCTGTTAATTAAAGAAAAATTGTTAAAAAGTGATTTGAAGCTTTCATTTTAAACCCCATCCCTTCACAGCCTGAATGGCTCTGCGTTTTAACCTCGTTCTTACCATTGTCAAAAATCTCTTCATAACGTACACACAAACACACACACGCACACACACAAATCCTGTGTCTCCCTTGGTCAAGCTGCAGATGATCCAGCCTACAGGGATTTTGAATCAATCTCTTTTCAATAGGTCCTGCACACATCTTCATGCCTCAGCACATCTCCAGCCCACACCTTCCTGGCACCAGACTACCTGAGACATGTTCAAGTGTGGGTTAGGGTGGGAAAGCATCTCAGGAGCAAGTGCTTTGAAAGGTTGCAGAGAAGGTGCCTTTTCACACCTCCCAGGCTGCTCAGAGGAAAGCTATGTCCTTCCCTCCTTTTGGAAAAGAAAGGAGGTGACCAGTTAAGCTAATTAAAAACTGCTTGTTGTTTGTGAAATGAGTAGCAACAAAATGAATTACCAGTTAGCAGAGCTCATCTGTGTATACTCAAAATCTGTACAGGGTTTTCTCATCCTTGTCTGTGCATGAAACTTAGCAACTTGAGGTGCTAGACCCTGTGTCTGTGTCACCAGTGGGGAACCGTGACCCTCTACTTGCTGCACCCTCTTTGGCATCTGCAAAACCCTGCCTGGGGACTTCTGCACCAGCCAGGTGCTTTGCTATGCACAACCTTCCCTCTTTTAGGGCAGGAGCAAAAAAGGCATGTTTAGTCATTTTCTCTACAGTCTAATCTCCTCACTTCCTCAAAAGACAGGAGAAGTGGTGACAGTCTTAAAGCTCCAAGGAAAGTGTTTGTGATTGATAGAACTGAGAGCTGAAAGCATTGATGGGAGAGTGAGCAGCAAAATGGGGAGATGACAAAGCAGGATGGCTGGATTTGAAGTGGCGAGGAGGGCAAAGATAGGGTTGGTGTCTCCCCATAAGGAGGCTGGGTAGGGCTGGGAAGCTGCCCTTGCACCTGGGGGTTGGAGGTGGCTCCTGGCCACCTGTGGTGGCCCGACACAGCAGTGCACAATCATCAATTTATCTGCAAAATAAAGCATAAGCTTTTTAGCGTATAGCCTTAGAAACTTTTAAAATGACTTGAGAGGAGAATAAAAGCAATTAGCAAAATATGCGGTTAGAACCAAGGCAGTTTCTGCTGATTTTTTTTCTAAATGTTTATTTGTAAATGGAATGAACAGTGTGTAGTAAAAAAATTTAAATATTTGAGAAAAGTTTTCCTTGGCAAAAAGAAAGCTTTTTAAAAGCAGCAGAAGATGAAATGTCAAGGCAGCTGTTGGATTGCAGTCGCTATGGTAATCATAACACAACACTTTGATTAGTTAGGCACATGGCAGAGACTCTGGATAAGAGTCCAGGGGTGGTGGTGATGAAGGGCAGGTTATTGTCTTTTGAGGAAGTTTTAAAAACTCAACACAGAGAAGGATCTGTCCTTTTTAAAGGACAATGTATGCCAAGTTTTCCTTTAAAATGTATTTATTTGTACACATTTGCCACATTTTGTCATTTAAAAAAAAAAACATCGTAGACTTAGTAAGAGTCAGGTGTTTTTTGCTAAAATTATGCTTGCAGGACAGAAGGATGACTTCCTTAAGATGGGGTCTAAGCATCTTATATCTTTCATGTATTTGTGTTCACAACCCCCTGTGAAACAAGGAAAACTTTTATTCCCATTTTATCTTGAGGGGACAAGAAACTAGAAAAGCTGTGGTGTGGGTTCGTGGCAAAATGCAGGTGTGTGAACACTGCATCACCTAAGATGGGCACATCCAAAGGACCTGCCTAGTGCGTTAGTCTCACCCGCATCTCCATTTGTGCAGAGTTTTGACAGTGGCATGAAACGAACGTGTTGAAAGTTCAACAAGGCCAATTGCCGGGTCCTGC
>NW_010290241.1:0-7751 GCF_000700745.2 Antrostomus carolinensis | reverse complement strand
TCCCTAACATTCTGTGATTCTGTGATTTCCACTTCACTGGGTGCTAATAGTGGTGGTGTTGGTGAAATCCTGTAAGTTTTAGGTCTGTAATATTTTGTGTAGCTTTACAAATATTTAATCCACCTTTTAACTTTTTACTCATATGGGGAGCAAACCAAAAAACACAGCTCACTTAAATATCATGAACTCGGTTGTGGAGTGTTGGAAAAGGAAGCAAAGGTAGTTTGTATGAAAAGCTAATCACACAGAAAGCATCTCTGTCTCTCAGCTGTCTTGTTTAGTCTTTATTGAACCACCAACTTTAATTATTCTCCAGACTAGAGAGCTTCCACTTCTGGGCTTGGAGAGGTTTTTAATTCTAAATCCTTGAAGAAAGTAGTTATTGCAGCATAGAACGTGGGAAAATCATAAGGTATTAAATTTAAAGACTGCTGTAAATAAAGAAAAGGCTTTATGTGTACCAGTTACATGTCTAATTCCCAGGCACTGAATTATTTTTTGATCTGTTATTCAAAAGCCAAAGAAAAAAATCTTTGCAAAAAGTTTACTTAAAAATGACATAAAGCGAGAGGTAAGAAAGAAGCCTTGGGTCGAAAGGAAGTTCAGAGATTAGGATGGCGGTCCACTGTCATACAGTTTGTGGTGTTCTCCAAGGGAGAAAAATCTATTTCCTCACAATTCCTTGCTGTGCTTCTGAAAAATACATAGCTAGGGCAAGTAGGATAGAGATGGCTTGGTGTTCAACTTGAGACATGCAGACTGCTGAAGGAAGAGGTTCGCTCTAAAACTCATGAAAGCTGGAGTAAAGAGAGGAACAAAGAGGAATTTCATAATGCAATACACTGCCACCACCTGCTGGTCTAGCAACCTGCTTCATGTTTTCTCTGCACAGTCTCTGCAATAACTAAACTCCTGCATGTCAGTCAACTACTTCTCTTATTCCTTGTTGCATTTTTTTCATTTTGTATTTTTTCTCTTTCTTCTGCCGTAAAGATGGTTTCTGTCAATTAACTGTGCAGTCTTAGTTAGCTCTTTAATTTTTTTGTGGGGATGTGTTTTTTATGAAAGTTGCAACGCAGTCACAGGTTGCTTAGGAGCAAAGCTTGTGAATAGTGGAGCTGAAGTGGCATTGCAGACTTGCTTGCTCTCGCTGTCTCAGTAGTTAGCCTTGTTGCTTGTAAAGCTCGTTTGTGTTTATCTTTGGAAACCAATTACCTCTAGCAGATGAGCTGGGAAAGACTGTTAAGAACAGTTATTCACTGAGCAACCTAGTGCATTTATTTTATAAGAGTAGGCACATATGCAGACCTGGAAAAAGGTGGTCAGCTAGCCATGGCTACCACTTGAATACAGTGAGGCTTCATTGCCAGTGGTGAACAGACTGGCAAGCAGAGTTTGGAAGGTGCGGACAGAGTCATCTCCAGTGTTGTGTTTATTAATATAGTGTTTTTATGTTAAAAAGATCTAATTCTAGCAAGACTTCATTGGTAGCTGAGATATCTGAGGTGGGGCTAGTAACTTTCAGCAGGTTTTAGCACCCAACAGTTACATCTTCTGCAGCAGGAGAAGCTAGAAGCAGAACAAAATGGTTTGTGAAAAAAGAATTATGTATCTTTTGAGGTGGAGTTTTGGGCGTTCTGTTTAACTTCATATTCTTTTTTTAACCCTTTGACCTTAAAAGACCAATAAGGCTTAAGGAAATGATAGAGGAAAAACAAACAAAAAAATAATTTTTTTGGTCCCTTGCCAATGGCAAGGTTCTGTTTAACTACCTTCAGTCTTCTCTCCCTTCTTAATATGCCAGATCATCCATCCTCTAATGCTGAATGTTGTTATGCTCCTGAAATACAGAAAGCATTCTGTGCTATTTTGTTGTTGTTTAACCATTGCAAAGTTTCTGTGACCTGTTATCATGACTTAAACATTATTTTGGCATCCTTTTTACTTTGATTCGGTAGCAGAAGAAGCAATATGGCTTATGTCAACGATAGCTGACTGCAGAAGTTACCTAGTCTGTATTTTCCAAACTGGTATTCTGCTTTTAATTTTGTACTGTATTCTGTGTGGTTTTTGAGCACAGGCTGTTACATTTACAGGTGAAATGAAGCTGTGATATATTGCTTTTCTGTTCAGTCTTGCTTGCCTGTCTTCTCTACTCTTATTAGCCTCAACATGGCTGAGTTTGTCTTCAGTCAATTATGTTCTTTTCTGCTGCCCTTGTCTATTTTCAGACATACTTACCTGGCAGCGCATTTATCAACACCTTTTGCTAACAACAAAATGATGGCAAACTTTTGAAAGAAACTTAAGATTGTGTTGAGATTTTTTTTTCTCCTGAAACCTTTTTAAAACAAGTAAGAGATTCATAGCAGCCACACATTCCTCTTTAGAGTCTTTTGGTTTAAGAATTCGGGCAAATGAGAAGAAACTGTAGAACTTCTTGGATTAGGACTGAGGTGTCTGATCTTTTTAGAGTAGTCCTGGTGAGTTAGTTATTATTTTTATTGAGGTGTATTTCTTGCTGTGTAACTGTTGTCTGAAATGACGTGACTGACAAAAATTTTGAGAAGAGGCTTGATACTGGTATTCAATTTTCAGACTCCAGAAATTTTGAAAGTTTGATCTTTTTCCTTTTTTTTTTTTCCTCCATCAAATAATGGATTATGACATATGAGTAAATATGCACTGAGGAAAAAAAAATGGCATTGGTCTCATTTAACTTAAGCTTCTGAATTTCTGTTATGGTATACTCTAGGTTAGGGTCTTCCTTGATACTTTTAAGAGCCAGCAATTAAATCCTCTGTGACACGTGAACCTAGAGAAGGAGGAGGATGAAGCCTAATGAGTCTTAGATGCAGTATGTAGATTTATATACCCCTTGTGGGAAAACTGCCATCACTAAGGCTGTTCAGCAACTTAAATGTATCCCGAAGGTCTCATCCCGATTCAAGTGATTAATACTAGTGCATAAAGTAGGAAGAGCTGGGGCACTGTATTGTACCAGCGCACTCGCTTGAGTTCACAGGCTAGATGGGACTGTGGTGCTTACCCTCATAGGTAGCAAAAGCACCTAGTTATAAACATCCTTGTTTAAAGGATCATGTAAGCAAATCTTGAGGCGACAGAACCAGAGCATGATGGTGAACATTGATATGCAGCACTGAATCATAGAATCGCCTGGTTGGAAGAGACCTTTGAGATCATCAAATCCAACCATACCTATCCACTACTAACCCATATCTCTGAGCACCTCATCTACCCAGATTTTAAACACCTCCAGGGATGGTGACTCAGCCACCTCCCTAGGCAGCCCATTCCAGTACCTGATAACCCTTTAGTGAAGAAATTTTTCCTGACATCCAATCTGTACCTCCCTTGGCACATCTTGAGGCCATTGCCTCTTGTTCTGTCACTGGTTACCTGGGAGAAAAGACACTCACCAGCCTCTCTAGACAATAAGTTGTTATTTAATGATGATTGACTTTTAGAAGGTACTGACCAAAGTTGCTGATCGGCCGTTGATTGCTAACGATTAAGTAGCTCTTTGTTATCAAATCTATTAAGGTTGTTTTCCTTACGGCTAAGTGACTAACTTGTTTCTCTCTGTCCTTTTAGGAAAGAGTAATTAACCATGCAGCCGGCAGCCATGGGGTGTCAGGAATATTCATGAAATATGACATCAGTTCACTTATGGTGACAGTGACAGAAGAACACATGCCTTTTTGGCAGTTCTTAGTGAGGCTCTGTGGCATTATTGGGGGAATTTTTTCAACTACAGGTAACTATCAGGGCTTTTCCTAGGATGTCCTATTAGAATGTTTTTTGGTTGTGGCAGTTGTGTTGCGGAAAAATCACCGGGGAGTCCTGAACCTCTAGCAGGTTTGAGACAAAGTGCTCATTTGTGTGCACTGAAATGTGCAATGAAAATTAGAGCTACTCATTTTTGGTGTCCCAGTGAGCTGTTCTAAGGGCCTGTTGTTTCTCTTTGGTAACTATAGCATAGTTTATTTACTGCTGTAAAAATAGGGAGATACGTACGTAGAGAGAAAGACATATACACACGCACACTCTGACTTCTGATATTCTGTGTGTTTCCTATAGTTGGGATCCAGTGCTAAATCAGTACCCAAAAGCTGAGATAAAATTCCCATCTGGAATAGTTTGGAGGATTTTTCTTGTTTAACTTGTCAATGTACTGCAGTATTTGTTCCTTCAAAGAAAACAAACTAAGTTGAAAACGCACAACTCACTTATTAGTCAAGATGTAATAGAGTATCTTGATTACAAGTCATTTATTTTCTTGGCGTTCGCTTGGAGAACATAGTAAAGAGACCTTGAACTAAGAGCTGTCTTTCAAAGCAGGTATTTCTGTCCACGGAATGTATTTTCACCCATGAAAGCCAAGCAGAGGGAATGACACTTACTTGGATACCTTTGGTTTTGCCTTTATTGCTGCATTTCGGAATGTTAGAATTCCTCCACCTTGGTGTTTCCTTTTTTATGTTAATTTCCCAGTGTTTTACATACCATTTTACTGCACTGTATCCTGTTTAAGTATCATGTAGAGTTTTGTTGTAGTACTTCTGTAGAAACTACAGTTGTAATACTTGTGACAATTTAAATCTTGTTTGACGTTGCAGGAATTTTACATGGCTTTGGAAGATTTGTAGCAGAAATTATTTTTTGCCGTTTCAAACTGAACTCATATAGATCCGCATCGGTAAGAAAAACTTTCTCTAAGTATTAAGTAAGTGGTACAGCCACCTGAGGATGGGTGGTGAGGACAACTTTGGGACTCAGTCCCAGCAGAATTTAAGATGCTTGTCATAAACCCTCCCCTTGACATATATATAAGGAGAAATTCAACACCTTTTTAAAATGGTTGGAGAAGCTAACACGTAAGGAAGAAAGGTGTTTTCTGAGAAGCTGAATTGATGGAAACTGAGTCTCTTAGGTTTCTCTGCTACATCCCCTCCATCATCCTTACTGTATTCTTCTTATTTTCATATTGCTACAAAAATTACACGTTTTCCCAGGCCTCATCAGTCTCCCTCACATACTTTTCTTCTGCTTGGCCTGCTGACTGAAGAAGAGTCACTGCGTGCTGCAGGGGTTCAGTGTTGCTACTGATGAGCCTGCAGCCTGCTGCCAAGCAGTATGAAAGAGCTGAGCAGTCTTTACCTTTCCCTTCACTGGGCACCAATAGGATTGTTCCTCTAGCAGCACCTTGATTTTATTTTACTTTTATTTTTCCTGTTTAAGCCTTTAAGACTTCTGCCTTTCTCTCAAATTTGGTTGAAGTTTGCCAGCTAGCAAAGTTACATGAGTGGGAGGAGAGGAAGGCAGGCAAGCAAATTGGTGTAATTTTTGTTTGAGACACCTGGCACAAGGCATACAAGAAATGCCTCAGAGTAAAGAAGTGTGTGTTTCTCGGGAGGGAGGGGAGATTCTGTTTCTGGACAAGCCATTAATAACACTTTGTTTTTGTTTGGCTAGGTCTCACTTCCTGATGGCCACACAAGCAACCACTTACCTCCAGTTACAGACAATAGTACGCATTAGCCTCCTGAGAAAACTTTCTTTCTTCCTGCCTGATACAGAAGACAATTTTTTATAATTAAAAAAACCGTTGTGCAATATTCTGAGACAGTGATGACAGGCAGCAAAAAATGAAGCCTTTACAAAAAAAAACCAAAACAAAAACAAAACACCAGACCACCAACAAAATAATTTGTGTAATTTTGTGTCTTTCTGTGTGCACATGGAATCAAAGGAGGTTGTGAAACTAGTGAGGTGGACCATCTTCTGGAGATTAAAGGAGCATTGCTGCCAATACAGTATTCATGGTTGAGCTGAACGTCTTTGTGATGACTGCCATTGACCACTGAAGCATCTTAGTGATCTTGGTTCAGTGCCTGGGAAGGCTGGCAGACTCCAAGAGGCAAAAAGTACAAGTGGGATGTGTGGAAGGGCCGGGCAGCAGGCAAAGAGGGACAGAGCTGGGCTTTCTCTTAGGTGTACAAACTGGGGTTTGGGTTTTCTTTTGTAATGGTGGGGCCAGGGGCTAAGATGCAATTCTTACAGGTGGGAAGTGATCCTAGAAGATCCTGAAGAAGGGTGAGACAAGAGAGAACTTGGGGAGTAAGGTGGAGCCCAAGCCATAACGTTGGCTGTAGCTGTTGCCTTTCTGTAGTCCCACCGTTCCTTAGTGGAAGGAGTGTAATGTGGAGCAGAGGAGTTCCCTATTTTCACACAGCTGCTTTGCCAATGGTGAGAATATTGATTCGGGTGTTGGTTTGGAAGTGTCCAAGGACTCTGAGAATGGGCTACAGTGTGCACAGTTTTTTGACGTGGAATAAGAAGCCTTTTAAATAAGCCATTTGACTGTAGTTTTAATAAAAGGCAAGACTCCCTAGCTAAAGGTCAGGAAATCTTTGTACACCTCTTTCTTCGTAAAGGAGTTGCTTTTGATGCAACATTTGTTGTACCCCTGCTGCTAGTAAGCTATGGTAGGTAAATCCTGGAGAGAGGGACGGAAAAGAGCAAGAAGCTGCCTTGCTTTGGTTCAGCCAAGTGCTGTGGAAATGTGGAATTGGGGGCAGCTGGGAGGTCTGCTAGCCCAGGCAGGGGCGGTGGAGTTGGTCTCCAGGTGATAGGTGACTTCAGGGAATCTGAATCATTTTGCTGCAGACAGGTGAGAAGGGATCTGCAGAATTAATCCCTACTGTACATGAATTTTTTTGTAAAATAAATAAAAAGAGCAATATCAGTTTTATATTGTAAAGATGCTACTGAGAATGAATGTTATTAATGGAGATGGTGCTTTGAGAAACTAATCCTCTTACTGCTGGACTACTGGCATACACCTGTGGTTAAACAGTTACTCCACCAGAGCAAAAAATTAAGAATATAATTCCTTCTCAGCAAAACTGATTTAATAATATATTAGGAGATGATGCTGAACTTGGCCTTACTCACCATGGAATAAATATTATAGTTGAGAGGACTAACTATGGAAAAATAAAAATCTCTGTGGCGTTGTCAGATTCTGCTGACTTCTGTTAATGTACCTTACAGGGCATTGGGATCTTGGTGATGAGCACAGTGTAAATAATACAGCTGATTTGCTATGCAAAGCAAATGGCTTCCTCAGCTGAGAAATTATATGAAATAGTAAATAAAATGTGGGAAATCAAGAAAGGCCTTTGTTCAGTCTGACTGTTAAGAAAGACAGAAGTTCAGGCAAGCCAGGTCCTTGGGGTTAACAGCCGAGTTTGGATGTTTTGTGGTTTTTTTAACACTGATTAAAACTCCAGCAACTTGGGAAACTCTTGTCCTTGGTGAGCAAGAAGATCAAAAGGTGTCAATTTTTGGTTCCCATTTCTCTTTGATATTTCCCTCTTAAGTTTCTTTTCTACTTCTGCTTGAACTGGTTCTGCTTTGGTTCTTTCTGACGCTTTCTTTCCTGACACTTCTTTCTTCCCTGCCTGAAACAGACTGTACTGGTGGGAGATACTGATCTCGGTTGACTTTCTGTACCAGAACTTAACTGTTCTTTTCTATTGTCATATAAAAGAGCCAAGTGGATTGGTGCGTCTTAAATCCTTGTGTGGCGTGTTCATGTTGTTCTGTCTGGAGCAAAGCTTGTGTGATGGCTGGTCATTGCTAATGGAAGAAAGTTTGAGATCAACTTCCAGGTGTGAGGTGCTGCATCGCAGAGTGAATACATAGAATCATAGAATGGTTTGGGT
>NW_010290240.1:0-7950 GCF_000700745.2 Antrostomus carolinensis | reverse complement strand
TATCATCAGCAAACTTGCTGACAAAATAAATACTGTAGAATATGTGACACAACCACCACCAACATGCCTCATCCATAGCCTGGCTTGTGGGCCAGGTTACTGTACCATTTCCATGCTACTCTAAGATTAAACACTTTAGTTTGCTGAGTAGTTTTTTGGTAAGCTGTGCTACTGCAGCCTATTCTGAGTGGTATCTTTTTACCTACATGCATTCATTCCAGCAAGCTTATCCAAGGAGCAAAGCATTATAGACCATATGTTTCGTTAACACAGTCTGGACCTTTAGATAGTGTGGAAGCTTTACATTAAAGTAGTCTTTTCTTTTACCATAATAATAAAACGTAGTCACTAACTGTTTTTGTCTCTACATGTAGTGTCAAATTGAATAAAAATGCAATGATTTCAGACAGGGAGCTTCCCCATAAATCTGATTCAATATTCAGATAATCATATCCTGTCATGTTTCATTGTCAAGTCACAACTGAAATCCATGGCCCGCCCTTCTACACCACAAAAAGATACACAGTGGATTTGGGATTCCAGATAGCTGAGGAAGCACAGGTGTTGCTCTTATTATGACAGACTTGCTGCTGTTATGCCCTCTTCAAAATAATTCCAAATAACTTTTGAGGATGTGTTTTGACAAAAGGAACTGGGGAAAACATTATGCACCAGAGAGGAAGTTAGAGAGATTCTGGTTGAGAGTTTTATTGCCTGTCTGGAATAAGGATTTCTTTCTATACTTTTGTTTTATTTTCAAGGTACTCTGAGTATTACATGAAAAAGGAAGACTTTTAATGATACACTGCAGATAAATAATGTTTTCTTAATCAGTGTATTGCTTCAGCTATCTTTATCATTAAAAATATGCTATATCGAATCATGGGTAGCAAGAGACTGGATATTTATTATTATTAGATGGTTCAGCTTCAATTGACAGATTGAGAATAAACATGCAGAAAGCATTGTGATATTAAGGTGGCCCTTGGACCTGAGCTCCTTTATACCTTAAGCAAGTCCAGAGCCTTGATCAATGGAGAATTTTCATTGCTCATAAGTTTGATGGAAGTACAGGCTAAGCTTCATTTGCCAAAACCCATCCTTTTTAGTAAAAAGTTAAAATCCTACAGTAATTTCTACTACTGGAGTTTGAGTAAGAACTTTCCTTTTGAATGCATTAGTTTAGTAGCTCACTAACAGTTTCTAAAATAGTTTATCTGGATTCTATTTTTCTTCAAACAAAAGGTCTTGGTTTAGTTTTTCCTTTTTTTTACATTTTGTGAAACTCTGTTTGTCCATTTTTCCTTGATCGAAAGCATAAAATTCTTCTTTGTATTTCTTTTAAGAAGTTTTTTTCCATTCTTTTAAAAAAATCTTCAGGGGCTACGGATGTACTCAGATAACTCAGAAATAGATTCTCTTAGAACGTCTGTCTTGCCATGAGCTTGCTCCTGAGTAGAGGAAAAGTGGCTTTGACTAACTTAAAAAAAAAAAAAAGCCTCAGATGTTGCAAAGTTAAGTTCTCAGTGTTTGAGAACTTCACACTGTGCATGTGCAACAGATGACTTTCTGCAAAATTAGAGACTGGCTCTTGCAGAGTCCCTGATGTAAATGGACACCACATCCCACTGGTGTGAGATAAACTGTTCTTGGAGGTTTTCTCTGATGTGTACATAATAAATTCTGAAATATAACTGCAACTTTTTTGGCCAAAATATTCTCCAGTTTGGTTATTTTTCCTTTGGATGTGTACAACTCATTGTGAATCTTAGTTTCTTAGCTTCTTCCCTCTTATAACCCACTACTGAAGACAAGACAACAGACTTGAGGGATCTTTTCTTTGCCCTTCTGCAGCCACTTGTTTTTATGTTGTATGACTGTTCCTTCCTCATCCTAAACAGTTTAAGTAACAGAACAATAAAGAGGTCATTCTACTGCAGAGTTTGTGATAGATAGCATATTTGAAATACAGATAGTAAAAGTTGGAGAAAAGCATCAGTAGCTGAATTATAGTAGATTATAGTTGAAGGCTTTGGCTTTATTTTGCTTTATGTGAGTTGATTGTCTTTTTCACGCATGCATCACAAAGTTATTTTACCTTTTAAAATATTTTAAAGGTATTCAGATGTTTTTAGTAAGTAGAGCACAGTACAACAAAGGAACAATACCAGCGTACATTACATTTCATAGTTTCATTTTCCCTGGGAATTTAAGATAATGCAAGGTCTAATATTTGTTTATGTGGTGTGCATGCTATGGCCTTGACATTCAGAGGCAGTTTTGAGGGCTTCTTTTCAGCAGCAATTTCGAGGACTGAGAGCATCTGTCAGTCAGGCATACAAAGGCTGTGACTTGTCCCGATTGTTTCTGAGTGCACCAGCCTTAGCTAAGTGAGTCGGCAAGTTGCCCTTAAACATTGCCTTTTTATATAACAATGAAAAAGATAAATTAATCTGTAAGCAAATCACAAGTTTTATTTTAGTATACATACAGTCAGGAGCTGAGAAGAGGAATTGCAGCTTGTTGATGCTGCCAGAGATTCAGAAAAGGAACTATGGGAAGCACACTGGGAGAGTTTTACGTGAGCTTGTGGCAGGCAGCAGGTTCTGTGGCTGGTCTGATGTACCATTTCACTTCCATTTGATATGAACTCATAGTATAACAAATTCAGCAAATATGTTCACCATGTAGCTTCCGTGTCCCAGTCACGTACGCTGTTTTATGCTTCTGTTCTGAGTGGTAGGTCCAGCTCTGACAGTTAATTTTACTTGACTCTGATATGTTTACTTCCAATTCAAGTGTAGCCAGCCACTCAGCAACACTTCAAAGGGGAACTTACCAATGGAACATATTAATTTATTGCTCAGTGCCAAGGCTGATTTACATCCCTCCAACATAAATGTGATAGAACAATGGATTGTGCTATTGTATTTTTTATACAGTTCCTGCAGAACTGTACAATTTGACATTTCCAACCGAGTCTTGACAGTACAGAGATGTTTTCAAAGATGATGCCCCAGTTGTTTGGTCATAATACCTTCCTTTGCCTTGATGATGTTGAAAGGGATTTGAGAGCAACTGGAGATTAATAATGAATAATATCTGTCCAGTCTTGCCTTTTTAATGGTGACAATTCCAAATGCAATTGCATCCTGTCCAGCAGGCTCAACACAGTGAACATCTCAGCTCTGGTCTCTAGAATCTAGACAGATTACAAATACATGTTATACAAAAATCATTTTCTTTGATGCTCTTTATGTGTGGTCATCCAATAAAATTAGACATAGAATTGTATTTTATTTCCAAGGAAGACAACAAGAATGAATGAATTAATATGAAAAAAAAAAAAATGAAACTCTCTAATACAAAATTAAACTGCTGCAAAAAAGAGGTGGTCCATAAAAAAATGAAAGTATCTGAGTTTGCTGAATATGACAAATTCAAGTAGAGGAAACACATATAAGTTACTGATTATCAGAGTTAGAAGCCCTGCTCTGTAACTGGCAAGGGAATATCATGATCAAAGGAATATCAAAAACTTGATCAATTTTTAACTTTTACATGAGACCACCAAACAAATCAATGATGCAAGACAGCAAATAAAACTAGCCAAAACAAATTTTGGAAGTGGCATCCAAACCGGTCTTCCACAATTAATAGCAGTGAATTGGGGAATTTGATGGGCTGAGCCTTGAAGAGGTATTTGGAGCAAAAAGTAGTAACATACGGGTGATTGTGTAACAAGTGAAGAACATGAAAGCTACAGGAAAGACATTGAGGTGCTAGGGTGTATCCAAAGAAGGGCAACAAAGCTGGTGAAGGGTCTGGAGCACAAGTCTTATGAGGAACAGCAGAGGGAGCTGGGGTTATTTAGTTTGGAGAAAAAGAGGCTGAGAGCAAGACCTTAGTGCTCTCTTCAACTACCTGAAAATAGGTTGTAGCGAGGTGGGTGTCAGTCTCTTCTCCCAAGTAACAAGTGATAAGACAAGAGGAAATGGCCTCAAGTTGTGCCAGGGGAGGTTTAGATTGGATATCAGGAAAAATGTCTTCACCAAAAGGGTTGTGAAGCATTGAAACAGGATGTTAAGGGCAGTGGTTGAGTCACCATCCCTGGAGGTATTTAAAAGATGTGTAGATGTGGTGCTTAGGGACATGGTTTAGAGGTGGACTTGGCAGTGTTAGGTGTACAGTTGGGCTCGATGATCTCAGTCTTTTCCAACCAAAACTATTCTATGACACATGTATCTGAACAAGGATTTCCTTTTTGTCCATTGATATCCTCTCTATGTTTTTTAGGGAGCCTGTTAATAGAGGCCTGATCAAAAAGTTGCAATTAGTAACACAGAAAGAAGAAAGACGGAGCTTAGTTGATGAGAAGGAAATTCCACGTGATGAATTATATTGATTTTACCAACAGGAATGAGAAGATAAAAATGAACTCAAAAAGCTTTCTACCTTTGAAGGAACATCAAATATAGATTGTTTATTTTTTGACAGAATACCTGAAAAGTGGTGAAGTTTATGCAACAAATGACAAAAATATATTTCCCAGAGCTCAACTTGTTTTGTCTCATAGACATTCTTTAGGTGATTTGGATGGTGACTTGTTAATTAATATAATTAATAGATAATAAAAGAGTAACTTCTGAAAAAAAAAAAAAGTATATATTTGTATTACCTGTAGAGAAACTACATGACATTGGAAACTAAACACCCACCAATATGAAGTTGAATTTATGATATTGTTTTTCAATTACTTCTATAGCTAGATTTGCAAAAGACTGTCTTCTTGACATGAGGTGAAGAGGTGTTATAAAAGCACCAGGATGCTCAGGAAATTTGAAGTATCTACAGCTGGTAAATAAGAAGGCAAGAAAATATGATCAATACAAAGGTCTTTTGATTTCCAATTTCTGTTGACATAGGAGCAAAGGGCCTTTTAACGCTGATTAGTAATCTTATGGGGAAGTTATATGAACTTCTGCCTTGAACTAAAAAAAATAATCTGGATTTATTTCAAGAAAAGAGAACATATGGTTTTCTTCCTTCTTACCTTCATAGTATTTTTGTTTTATTTCTAAACTAGAAGTGAGATGATAATAATAATAATGCAAGATCATTGCATTGGCATTTGCTTCTGATCTGATTTCTTTGAACAACTTCGGGTTATGAAGAAAAATATGGTTAAATTATTTTATAAATCAATGTGGGGAATTAAGTCCAAAGTGTGTCATAAAACTAGTGCTAGTCAAAGTCAAGATGCAAGTAAGAACAGTGAAGTGTGGTTAGCTGGGTCTGAGAACCTAGCTACGCTTTTTTAGAGTAAAAAAGAAATATCTAATTATTACAAGTCTATACATGTATGGGAGTAGCCAAGCCGAGACTGATCTTTCTGTGAACTTAAAATTCTGGAAGCACCTACTCCCCTTTATTAAAATTAGATACATTAAAGATTTGCAGTATCAAGGTTTAAGTAAAATATCTATAACACTGCTGCTAGGTCAACCTGCTTTCTTGTCTTGATTCTAAAACAGGGAAAGTTGTCAAGAAGTGACCATAATTTTCCTAAATATTTTGTTTAATTCTTGTCCTAGAAGTGGATTCATTAACTGTATTTTAGATTTCTACTGTTAAAAGTGAAGCATGTGTCAGTTAACCTAGTGAAATGTTATTCATTGTACAATTTAAGATGAAGACATTGATCCAGAATGTATAAAACTATGGATCTGGGCTAGTGAAAGAAAAAGTAAAATATTTTAAAACCTTTTGACAGCTGCATTAGCATCAGTATTTTGGGAAGCTTAATATGAAGAGCTAAATGAAGAGAAACGATACCACTGAAAATAATATATTCCAGGCAGACAAAGTGGAGAAATAATTATTTGTACTGAAAAAGCACAAGGATTAAATACTTGTTGAACAATTGAATTAATAATAAAGAGATAGGTAATTACGAAAATATTTTTTTTAAATTTCCTCTAAAACTTAGTGATCTACACTTTCCCAGGTAATTTTTATCATGGAGACAGAAAAATAAGAGGCTGTAGAGTTCCTATTATAGAAGTAAAGTTGTTTATATGCAAGAGGTTCTTGTGACTATTCTAAGGCTAAAATTAAGAGCCATGGTAATCTGTGTTCTTTTGTCTTAAAAGAGTCAGAAAGCAGATAATAAATAGTCTATTATGAGCATCCTATTATTATAGATGTTAATAATAAACATGAGAGGTCAAATGTGACTTTTGTTAATGGTGGCCTGGCAGCTATTGTGAAAAAAAATTAATGTACTCTCTGAAACGCAGTCCTAGAGAAAACTTCTTATGTTTGTCCTTTCACAAAATCTCTCTTAATCTGATACTTTCTGTGTAGTGGAAGTTGTTGGACTTAGAGCCAGATTCTGTCACTTTGCTTCTGCTCCAGAGTAAGGTACCTTATGCTTCACGTGCAGAAGATGGCACATGGCTCCTTGCTGCTAAATCTGTCTTTGCTTCTCTGTGATGCTGTGGATCTTTGAGCAGCAACTTAATTGTTGCTCCTCCTTTGCTGCTCTGGGCCTGGGGCCCACAAACCTCTGCCTGGCACAGAGGCAAGAGGGTGATTGGCAGATTTTTGTCTTGTTGAGACATGGCAGCTTGCCCCTCCTGCTGCCATTTTCTAGCCATACTTCGCTTCTAGTTTGGAAAAGAGAAATGTAGTTCAGCTCACTTCCCATGACAGCTCAAGAAATTATGTGAAAATAAATAAGTAGGGTTGTAGAGTTGAGGTATTCGGTCTGAGTAAAAGTGGGAGACCTGTACCACCCACTGAGCCTGGGACAACAGTGCTCTGTCTATCAGGAAATTACGAATTTCCTTGGTGTACTGAAGTGCAACCCATAGGTACGGTGTTTATCCTGGTGCTGTGGACTGTACGTACCGTGATGGTTTTTGTGTGATTGCATCCATATGTCACAAATGAGTCATCCCAGTAAACTTCACTGTGCACAAAGCAGTCCTCCCTGCGCCAAAGCTGGGCACATGTAGGTAGGGGCACCAAGGGCTGCTAAATGTGTTACTCTCGAGTCCCTTAACTTATCTATGCAAGCAACGCATTAGTACAGTCAGCAGAGGAAAAGCAAATATTGCAGCAATGATTTACATGCTGTAAGTGGAGGTTTCCATAGGTTCCTTTTGCTTAGTTACCCACAGGGTGCTCATTTAAAAAGTACAGAGTCGGATGTTTACTGCAGGTAAAGCCTGTTCAGAAGCTATTAGTGACAAAAATAAAATATGATTCCATGCCAACCTCACACAGCACAAGCATCCATCTTTTTACATGAATAACCAAATCCTCTATTTTTTCCTGCATATAGAAAAATATTACATAAACAAGCTTCTGAGTGAGGAACCATTTCTTTTCCTGTAAACATCTGTGTCTGTATCTAGTGATTCCCTTGGAGGAGGGGAGAACTAGGGGATTTTTTTCCCTACTGTTCAGCAAATAAAGGCAGTATGATGAGCCTTTTCATTGTGCTATATTCATTCTTTACACCTTACAAGAGATATGTCTTTATGGAAAACAGGTAACTGATGTCTGACCACAATTAACTTGGAATAGCGTGCCTATCTCTCTCAGTCTTGTTTGAAAGTCCCAGCCTGACATGAGCTCTCTGTCTCAGCTCAGTATGTGCAACACACAGTGATGAAGTGTCCCTGCTCTCTGCCTTCTGGAAGAAGAGACGCTCCTTTGGGAAAGGCTATCTCTGTGTTTAGAAATTACTTAACAAAGTGGGACGGGTTTTTTCAGTCATATTTCCTGAATAAATCACCTTAAATCCTTAACAATAGCAACTGTACAAGTTCCTACAAACCAGTGTGATTGTAGCATACTTGGCAGGACTACCTTGTCCCCTCCAATGCTCAGTGAGGGAATAGGTGCTGGTTGTCACAGAATCACAGAACTGCAGGGGTTGGA
>NW_010290239.1:0-3485 GCF_000700745.2 Antrostomus carolinensis | reverse complement strand
AACCATTCAATGATTCTATGACATAGTCAGAGGTCTTGAAATCTTGTTGTAGATCATAATTATATCCTTTTGCAAGAAGGAAGAGTTGGGGGGAAAAGTCAGTCAGCTCTTACCTTCACAGAGTGTGATACAATATGCCTCTGTTCTGCTCCATTCATTGGGAGAATCCGGAAAAGGCTAGGAAAATCTATGTATTCTTTTTAAAAAGAAAAACACATCCAGAGATCACAGCAGCGTTATCTCTGTGACCTTGCACACTTCACTTTTCTATTTAGAAGACTGGACACAACCTGACTTTATTACCTAAGGAGACTTTTGGGCAATTCTAAAATATGACCTGACATCATAGAAGAGGAGGTCATGCAGTGACAAGACTGTCTAATGGGTGCATTGTTACAGGTAGGAAAGAGATCTAGAGTTCAGGCATTGTCTGCTTATTAATGTGGCAAAGCAGCAATGTTATCACATGGTGATAGAGCTCATGTCAGAGCTACGTGTTCAGCAGCAAGAAAGACAACGTCTCAACAAAGCAGAAGGGACATCACCAGCCTGCACACAGCTACTGGGGAAAACCTGCTAAGAGGAACTCAGCCAAATACAAGCGGTAGATCTAAAAGCAAGAGCCTTTACACAGTCAGGTTGGGAACAAGTTCATTGCTCAAAGCTCTCTTTACTTCCCAGGAAGGAAACAAGCATCTCCAAGGCAATAATCCTATCATCTGCAGGTGGCTCTGTCTCCCCACTGACTGAAAAGGCAGCCATGGAGGATTAGGCTGAATTAAAACAGTTGTCTAACTTCCAGGTGCCTGTACCTACCTGAAATAATTCCACCTAGAGCAGATTTCACTGTTTTAGCTGGATAATCTTTGCTATATTCTGGTTGTCTCTTTGCTCCAACTGTGTCCTTCCTATCACTTCACACCAGCTAGATTTCACACCTGCCTCTTATACCCTCACCCATCCATTCCCCATCAACCTGCTTTTATCATTTATTGCCACTTGAAAGGGAATTATCAACATTATGCAGCTCTTCTAGCTCATTAATCAAGGACTTAAATTGAAAAGTTGGTGGTGAGACTTTAAAGCATTTGTTGCATTGCTTATAACTAGATACCAGGGTAGTGAAAGAGAAATAACAGCATGGATATTTTGAAACAGGCTGAGATTGTAAAACAAATTTCATTAAACACCCTGTGGTTTTAATGGGATCAAATAGACATAAATTCAGGACAAGAAACCCACAGATCACATGAGGCCTTGGGAATGACAGACACCATGAAGAATTTTTGTATAGCACTGTGAAGTATTATACATGTAAGCTGATCATACAACTGTTCAACTGAAGTCCAGTTTGCCTGAGGGAACTAAAATAGATCAGATAAAATAAATATGGAGAAAAAAATGGAATCTGTGTGCTAAATATATTTTCTTTTTGCAGTAAAAATTTCTGAGCATTGATAAAAAAGTTCTCTCTTCTAAAATAGACCCTACATATTGTAAAAATAAATTCTGTCAAAGCCAACAAAATGGATGGAAATTAGAATGCTTCTTACTGAAGAACACAAGGCACTGATAAGACAGTGACATACATTGACTAGCTTTTATTTTATATATTTATCTACAGATTTAGATTTTTAAGCTATATTTCCAGTCTGGAAATCTTTGGATGTTAGACACTGAAATGTGATTTAAAAAATGTGGACCTACTTTTCCATTCATAAAGTAAGACTCAGTTTGCACACTCATACCTTGCAATTTTAAGCAGGGCAGCATCTCAATACTCTTATGGATGTTGTCTGTCCCTTTGGATAAAGCCTTGGGTTACACAAAATATCTTTTTGTGCAGGCTGGCAGATAACTTTCAGGCGGTAAAATTTCTGGACCTATCCTGATTGATCTCATTATTAATTCACAGCTACCTAGACCTGTGATTTTACTCCTAAGGAACATGTCCTTCATTCCCATGCAAAAAAAAAAAACAAAAAACAAACAAACAAACAAAAAAAAAAAACCCCACCCCAAAACAACAAAAAAACCCCCAAAGCCCTACAAATCCACTCAAAGGTGTACTAAGTTTTAAGACAAAAAATCCTAGATATAACTTGTCTACATTCCTTTCTTGTATTGCACCCTTGAGCAACTACAAAAATCAAATACATTTTCCACCAACTGCAAAAATTCACAAAAATGTTATGCCATCTCCACTACACTAACTTTTGTTGTTTAGAAATATAATTATGATTAAAGTCTTACTGTAAATAATGACACCAAGATTTGTCAAAGAAAGATGAAAGGCAGTGTCCTGAACTATTTTTGATCTCAAAAATTATTTGTGGACCCCTAACTAATTTTGTCCTTACCTTTCCCACAAAAGGTTGGTTGCTCTGTGCTATTTTTGTTCTTTACCATTAAGTGATGGGAAGCAAGAGTTTCCTTAGGGTCAACCTCTACATGCCAAGTTCAACAACAACCTTCTAGTATGTTTCTTGGAGAACATATTTTTACTGGACTGTGAAACCATTTAATGGACAAATTCAACTTTGCTCTACTATGCGATCTAGAGTTTTTCACAGATACAAGAAGTGAGACAAGCTTCTAATGACCTAAAGCTCTCTGAAGCAAATGAAAGTCCTTTCAGGGAGTTCAGTAAGCACTGATAAGGCTTGAAATATCTCTTCTGTTTCACACCTGATCTGATAAACTGATCTCTGATGAAGGTTTATGAAGGTAACAAGAGGAACAGAGAGATATCCTGGCATAATTCAGGGGCTCCCAATCCCTGGGGAATATTTTGATAACAAAATACAGCTATCTCAAAGGAACATGCTCAAAATCAAAAGTATACCTTCTACTTTCCCCTGGGGTCAGGGAAACAGGTGTTTGGGCGGGGAGCAATTGTGTGCACGATGTCTGGGTCCTGTGTCAGGTCAGGCAAAGAGCTGGGGGTGGCATGGCCAGAGGCACTATTTATGTCACAGCTCTCTTCCTAGGACAGTTACACTCAAGCAAGATGAGTCTGGGACTTGCTGGTTTAAATTATCTGTGCACATAACACTGAGAATACTTAATATTTAACCTCAATTCACAATTTGTCTCCACTTTCTTATTAATTCCTTCCCCCACAGAAGCAGTGAAGATGAGTTTAGTAATGCCTCTGGAGTGCTGTGAAAAGGCAATGAACAATACAATACAAGGATTACGAAGCATTCAAGCTTTTTGAAGTAACTATATCAGAGCTGAGAGTATTCAGTGCTGATTATGTACCAGCAGTGCATTTACTCTTGTGTTCAAGTATAATTTTTAAGAAAAAGTGATCAGCTGCCAATGAAACTGGTCTAGGTATAGCATTACAAATTATAGTGTTATACATATGTATTTCAACCCCTACAGAATGGCAACTGCAAACAGTTTGGACAATCAGCATTGAACAGCCCCTCAAATATTTATGGCTCAGTGTGAGGAACTGCACCATGGACTTGTCTCAA
>NW_010290238.1:5436-16769 GCF_000700745.2 Antrostomus carolinensis | reverse complement strand
TCCAATCCCTAACATTCTGTGTGATTCTGTATGATTCAGTGTGAAAATGCTTCCAGAATAATGCAGGAGCCACTGTATTAAGCACAGTTTTGACCTGAGACCCCTGAGGTACCCCTTGCATATTAAAGTGCTTGTTTTCACAAGCAACTTACAGACTTAGCTGCGCTTCCTCTCCAACCTCCTGCATGTTCATGCTGCAAACTTTGTGCCTGGATAAGCACATACTGATCCTGCTTGCTGAATGGGACCAGCCTCTTGGCTTAGCTGGAAGGTAACCATCCAAACAAAACCAAGCCCAAATTATTACTTTTCAGTCAGATCAACAACTTTCTTTGAGCCTCCTGCAAAGCCACACAAACCAGGATAAAACAGAGTGGGTAGGATCTACCCTCTTAGCTGGAGTATGGCCTTATATCTGATATGCAGTGTTTCCATATTTCAGTTTCCTGTCATATGTGAAAATCAGTAATCCCATTATTTTCTATTTTATCTACATTTATAGGGAAACAAGACAACACCATAGCCATCTTCCCACCATATTCTAGGCTCCTCAATGGATTACTTTTTTAAATGAAATTTATTCTGGATATCTTTTTGCAGTCCAAATTGTATCATTTCTTATTATTGTTGGATGACAAGGTGAAAAAATGCTTGCTAAAATGCTTTGAGGCACAACACTAATAACTCCTTGACTTTAAAATGACCCAAGTGTAATTTAATCATTTAAACTGCCCACCTTGACCATCAAAGTGAGTACAAATCACTGGGTTACTGAAAGGCAGACTTAAATCCTCAGTCATATAAAATTTGAATTTTAATGCATCTGAATTCTCTAGACTTCCAATAGATAAACGAAGACATGACCACAGGATTTATGAACTGCGTTCTAAATTATTGAGAGACAACCTTTCATTTTCTATGGCACAGATGAATATTTTTTCTGCACTCTCTGCAGTCACGCAGTGCTTTACTGGTAGGATAAAAATTTGGGTTTTCTTCGTTTTCAAAGGATTTATTCATCCAACCATTAGATACAATAAGGTCAATTCTGGGTGAAAACTGATTTCCAGAAATAATTTAACCTGCTTTCATAATAGTTCTCTCTACATTAAGGATTGTAAGAAATACTAAATAGAAAAGCGTAAGTCAGTCCAAATGCAATTCTCATGTAAACTTCATTGTAATTTTCAACCTTTTTTATCAAAGTCGTATTACAAGTTTCTACCCTACTTGTTCTTCTCTATGAAGATATGGAAACTTCAGACAAAAGAATTAGTCTTTCAGCAGTGAGAATTTTTTCCCCCATTTACATATAATTTTAATATTCTATCTGTTTTCTCAAGTGCTTTACATTCTTTTTCTTCACAGATGTGCTGAGTTAAAATTGGAAATTCAGCAGTAATGTTAGTACATCTGTCCACCTGCTCAAAAGCTGCCTGCAACTACTACAATGGCATTGACAGACCTGCTGAAATGTGTTTGATCATTCTGCTTTTCACCAGTTTAGGCTTGCACATTGTGCAGACAATGAATTAAGATTGGGCTGCTATGGGAAACATCTAGTTTATTCAGGAGAAGGTAAAGACTTGAAATGATCTTTTCTACTACTTAACTGTTAGCAGGTGAGGTAGTCAAGCCACACTCTGCAAACTGAACCCCTTAGACTTTGCACAACCTTCCTTAACTAAGGGGTTTTATACCAGCAGAAGGTATCTCATTTCAGTCTTACAATTAAAATGATAATATTGTCAGATATAGTTGCGATTAGTGTTTTATGTCAATGTAATATGCTGGTTTAGATCTTGTACATAGAGATCTGCTCTGAATGATTGTGCTATTTGCACTTCAGGTCTGTAACAGGCTTAAAGCAATGTTCATTTTGTTGCCAACACAGGTTCTTAGAGGAGGCAAAAGTACTTGACTTTAGCTATAACATTTATTTTTATTAAAATGCTAGTATTTTATGAAATCAAGTCCTCAGTAGGTCACATAGCCTTGCTCAACCTCTCAGTTCTAATGTCATTAACATGATGAAGGTGCATACTGTTGGCAGATGGGTTTGATCCTGCTTTTCCTAGGATCTCAGTCATTTGGATAAAGATACAGGATTAAAATTATGATTGTTTCTGTAATCTTAACTAAGCAATTTTCAGTTTGAAAGTATTCAGATTTTATGAGAATGTTACTTTCTGAAATTCACATTTCTTAAATATTTTTGCTCAAATGATTGCCCCAAATGTCCCTTTATTTTTGGGGTTTTTTTTCACTCTTAACAGCAGAACAGAAAGCTGAGTCAGGAAGACTGAAACACAAGATGGAGATTCAATTCTCATCAAATACTATGGTCTTCCTACGATGGCAAATCTATACTTGAAATCTCACTGCACTGTCACACCAGTATTAGCAGCAGAGGGAAGAAAGACTGAGAAAGAGCTGGAATGAGGAAAGAATAAAAATAGATAAAGGAAGAGGAGCAGGAAAGAAGAAATTACAGTAAAAAAAAGCGAAGGTATGAAAAAGAGTGAAAATAAATGGAAAAGAAGAATGGAGCACTAGTCAAATATCACCACTCACTTCATTTTCACTTTTACAATCCAAAATGAACCAGCTGAGCCAAATCCACTTATTACATGCTAACAGGTCACAAAGAACTGGTGCTACATCTGGAAAAATATTATATCAACGGAAAGCCATATCCATACCACATAATTTCTGCAGCGATTTCTCTGAGTACGTTTCACGATCACAGCCCTTTCCAATGTAATTGGTCTGTAATTCAATGGTGGTATGTATTAAGGAAACTGGTCCATCACACGTTTCCAGATGAATGCTGGGAAACAAAGGTATGCTGCCAGAACCGGGCTTGTATTCAATCCGTTTATTCCAGTCTGGAAAAAAAAAACAAGAACCAAAAGATCCAAGAATGATTAATAAAGGGAAGGAAGTTATATAATTTTAAATGACATAGTTTTCTCAAAGGTCACAGTCTAAGACAAAAATAAAAGTTTTTCAACTTGGTATCAATAAGTTACTGTCCTAAAAAATTTGAGATTTGCCCCTCTTTGTAAAAGAGTGTCAGGTTCAATTAAGTAATACTACTGCTGCTAGAGTCACCAAGCACAAGGTCCACACATATCCCAACAAGAAGTGCTAATTGGTGTCAGTCTGGATCTCCAACGTCCATGTCCCTGTGACAGATTACAAACTAGCTCTGCAGGGACGAGGCTGTCTGCTGCACTGAATTTGGTCAGATTTCATAGTTTTGTTCTACAGAACAAATATCTCCATGGATCAGGCTATATACATCAGTCTCACTGGACTATGACCAAAATCTAACACAACACATTTGTATTGCCACTTCTTGTCTTCAAATCTCTTACTAATTTTGTGAAGTATTAATGACAGAAAGTTATAGCTGAAAGAACTATTCATGCTTTCAGCCAGATCTGACTAATCTGTGGTTTGGCTTATGCAGATGTCTCACAGCCCACAACATTTAAACAACCACCTGCCTTAGGCAGCCACCTGGACATGTCATACATGCCACTATGCTGCTCAACTGAAGCATTTAATTTTTAAATCAAATTAATTATGGTGTTTGCAACCTGCTTCAGAGAAAATCCAAACAAGAAGCAGTAAAAACATGTATTTCAGCTATCTTTACAGTTTCTATTTTCATAGAATTGTTTGGGATGCAAAGGATCTTCAGAGATCACTTAGTCCAATTCCCTTGCCAGCACCCTCTGTTATCTCACCACCAATAAAGTTATTAATGTTGGAAAGTGCACAGAGTTAGAACAAGCAACAAGAAGTGGGTCAATGTGTAAAGCTTATTCTGAGAAAACTCCCAGGTCTTTAATTTAATTTTGAACGTGGTGAAGATAATTATTTTTCTTTCTCCTAGAATAACATCCTGTATTGGACACATTCAAAAGATCAGCACCTTCCCCTCAGGAATGTGGTGGTGTTTTTTCTACTCCTCTAGAACTGACTCAGAGGAAGAGTCTCAAGTAACCTGAGTCTACAAAAGCTTCTGAATTTCAGATATTTAAAAACTGTATCTTAAAATGTGATTCATGTCTAGGGTTATGCAAACAATCAAAAGATCTCATATGAAATGGTAGGTTGCAGTAGATCAGCTAAACTCAATCAACATGGTTCTCTTTTGACGTGAACTGTCACATAACACCACCACATTACAGTGCAAACTTAGAAAGGTAAGCACTGTCTCCCCACTAGCAAGGGAAGACTAACCCCATAGGAAAAGACTGAGTAAAACTATACCTGCTTAGTCCTACAGAAGACAACCTTTGTTTGGATTTTTTTAAGTCAACAGGTTTCTGCTTGCCACTTGTGGTATAGCTCTTCCAGACAATAAAAAATATTCCCAGCTGAATTATACTTACAACAAAACAACATTAGAGTGTAAATATCACAATGCCAAGTTTGTGGTTCAGATTTCATCAATTATAAAAATACTATGTAAACTTGGATCTCAACCTCCAAGATACTGAAACTATTCCAAGATCAAAATGGATCAAATTTCAGTAGTAGTTCGAGCTTTTAAAAGTAAATCCTAATGCACTGCATAAATTTTCTTTTTAACAGAAAGATAATGTAAAGACTTTCCTTGATCTCTACACTTAACAGTTTTGTACATGACTCTCCTGTGATCCATGTATTATATTTTAATTAATTTCTAATGCTTGATGACACTAAGAATGATTTAATCTGATTTTTTTCCTTGAAGGAGTACGGCACTCGTGCAGAGGAGGTATGACCTGATTTATGTCTCCTCCTATATGTGTGTGGCCATGAATTTTGATTCCACCTCATGACATTAAAAATGATAGTAAGGTAATTCAAGACAATTGCAACACAACTTTTACTATGCCAGTGAAATGCAAAACTTCCCTCATGTTGGACTGAAGATGTGCATCCCAGCAGCTAAATGTCAAATAAAATTTATGTAGTGCTATTACTGAGTCTCTGCAGCATCTCTACATAATAGCTGGAACATAACGTTCCCAGAGCAATGTAATTGGTAGATCTTCTGTTTCCTCTACAGCATCTTTGCATCTGTCCTATTTATGTAGGCTGGATACTTGGCTAAAAGTTATTCTGCTGCTTTTTAAAAAAAAACTTTATACACTTCACAACTTCACTGAAGTGTTGGGTTTTTTTTAATTATTTTAAAACATTTTCCTCTCTATTAATTTGAAAATCTGAAACAATCTGGAATAAATAAAAATATCAGTATGCACAAAGCATTTCAAACAAGATCAGAAATGTCTCTGTAGTTTTGTCAAAAGAGCACATATTTTCATGATTTATGAAACTCTCTGTATCTTAAAAGCAGCAGCCAGGTAGCTCTAGATGCTGTACAATGACATTTAGAAGAGCAGTGCACTGTCTTCACAAAACTACAGTTTTCTTTCAACACCATGAATTAACTGGAAAGTGCACATTGCCAAAATATCATATGTTGCCGCCACCTCAATAAATACCTGCTGTACAGTTAGCCATTCTCCACATCAATGGCCATAAGACATTTCAAAAATATGTACACTTTGGTACTTGCATTTCTACTTTGAACTAAAGATAAAGGATTTTTTAGTGAAATGAAGACAGGGTAACAATTCCTGCATATTTTCTCTTGGGTAGCATTCTCTCTGTGTTTATGGACTTACAAATTGTGCCAATCTTAACCCATCCACCCCCCCCCCAAAAAAAAAAAAACAACAACAAAACAAACAAAAACCCCCAAAACATTTCTAAGGATTTTAATTTCCAATTTGGAAAAAAAAAACAAAACCCCAAGACACACAAAACAATCACCTTATCTGTTCCACTCCCCCATTTCCTGATTAACCCTCCTCAAAACTCCTGAAAAAGAAAAATTTTCACTTGAAAAAAAGAAATCTCAGCCTTGCAATAGACCTTTCAAGACATTACGAATGCTGTTTCTTGACATGGATTACAGGTGAACAAAATCGATTTAACATTATTATTTTAATTTTGAAGTATATCATGAATGTTAAAATGGATCATCTGCTATGCCTTGTCATCTCAGAAAGAAAGTTAGAAAAAGACTGGTAGCGCATGTATGGCTGGTCCTTTCTTCAATACCTTTGTTTCTGTGAAGATCCTGGACTACTTAAAATAAACAGGTCTGTTCAGGTCATCTAAGCAGTTTCCCATTTGTGAAATTGATTATTTTAAAAAGGAGTGAATTTGGTAGGCTGTCCCCTAGTTAAGTGGCCACAAATCAGCTAGTAAGCATCAGCAGAATGCTACTTCCAGGATCCATCAATGTCACTGTGTACTGCCCAGGATATAATTTTCTAAAAACAGTTTGCTAAGTTATAAAAGGTTGAGCAGTCACTACTTAGGAAAAAATGCTTTTTCTCTTGGGAACCAAGTATGGAGCTCTACAACGGTTGCCACAACTCCTACCACTGCTAGCAGACATGTACTGTGCTGGTGAAGTTTGGTAGAAATAATGCCAAAAATGAATCAAGATTTAAGTATCAGCTAGGATCATGCTTCTTGTGCGGGTTTAATAACACATATAAATACCTTTTAGGATATTTTTTATTAAATTATATATCCCTCTATTTTAAAATTAGCATATATATGTATATAATATACATATGTACATACATATATATGAATACATATATACATACACATATATACATAGGCATGTATACATAGAATATGAATATTCTGCAAAATAATCTTTAAATTTCAGGGGTTTTTTTAAGGAAGAAAAGATTGTTTTGCATCTAGCACCACTAGTCATGTAACAAATTAAAAAATATCCCCTAATATACATTTCTAGGTTTGACAGCTAACCTACAAGCTAGTAACGTACAAATGACAGGACTGCTAAATCAGATGTCACATACAAATTTAGGGATGTTATATATGACGAGTGTTTTGTTAAGTAAATGATAATCAGAAAGTCTGACCCAGTTAAAGCCACTCCATATCAAAGAGAAGACTCAAACTAACTTCCAAAGTCCTGCTAAGGCACCATGGTTTGCTAAGAGATTTGAGTGCAGATCTCTTAAGCACAAGAAACATCCATATACACCTTTTATTTCTGCAGCATGCTGGCAGTTTAACAAACAACAAAAAAGAAAGAGACAGAAATTTGGACCACAGTAGGATAGTGGAAAAATCTGCTGTTACAGGAGTTAGTGAACCATAATGGAATAGCAGTTGTGCCTCCATTGAGTGATAGAACACCAAGCCCTAATGGTGTCTAATTATGCAAAATAAACATATAAGAATCTAAAAAATAGGAAACAACAGCATAGGTCAAACTATTATTTGTTGTGAGATTGCATTTGAATAAAAACAGGTATTTCCTGCAGCAAACTGGGTGTCAGAGCCCCAAGTGCACCAATAAGTCCTAATGAGTCTCCACAGTGTCCCTTTATCCAGCCTGAGGATCTGGGCTCTTGACTGAACCTCTCTCATCTCTGGGTCTGCCCTGCTCACCTCAGTTGGGTGAGGGGTTGGCCTTTGGTCATGAAGGCTCTACCAGCTCTCTCACTACAATTAGCTCTTGGCTTGCCTTCCTCTAGTGAGAAGCCCTGCTCTTGCTGCTCCTTGACACCAGGTTTAGTTGTGGTTAGAGACTTACAATGTTTTCAGAAGGACAAACTACCACAAAAAGATGTCATTATGGGAAGAAGCAGCTTCCTCATTATCCTGGCGAACAAGGGCTGTGACTCATGTTGGATCCTGGTATTCCAAGGGATTTCTCTACTAAGGAGTATGCAAAGAGCTTCTCAAATTCCAAAAGACAGACTCTGAAACAGTACACAGACTGAAATTTGTTACTGAAATCAGTTGAATTGAGGATGTCAAAATGTGTATGGAAAGTCTGCAATTTTTAAGCTCATGCTTAAAATGTGGAAGTTTTTACACAGAAAGGAAAAAAAAAAAATCATCGGGAAAAGCTTCAAACCTAACTGGATATCCCATAGTGTTTTAATCTTTGAGCAGAAGAAATGTTAATGGAACCACCAGCTGTCAGCTACATCTCAGAGGTAAGAAATTTCTCAATTAAATGATAATTGCTCCAGTGAAGCTCATGGAGATCTTGCAGTGAAAATTAAAAAAGGGAAAGACTTTTTTGGTTGTTGTAGATGCAGAGAGATGAATAGAGGAGTGAACTTCCACAGAGCTGTGTGGAAAGAAGAATCTAGTTAAATAGGTCTAAAATGAATGGTTTCTTGCATCAGTTAAGATGAGAAAGACAGGCTTTATTATTACAACTGTAACATGTATACAGAACTCCCTAAAAAGAGAGAAATAATTGAAAATGTGAAGTTCATGGTATGCAGGGAAGTCACTAGTAAAGATCCCTGTAAATCTGCCTTGGGATTGTTATTTGATATCTCCACTAAAGGTCTTGGCACAAAACCAGGACTGCGTTAATTACTTCTGCTAGTGACAAAACTGGAAGGCAATTCTATATTGGAAGTCAATATCGAAAGAGAATATCTCAAGCACAGAATAAGATGACCTTGAGAACTGGTCTTACAGAAATATTGCTTTGTGCCAGTTCATGCTCAGTAACTTGAGCAAACTGTTGAGTCACCACTGAAAAATGACGTGGAAAAAGAGCTGATTCCGTAAGTCAATAACAGCCTGTCCACAAGCCACCAGTCTGATATAGCCAGGCAAAAGAAAGATAGTCTTGGAATACATAAAACACCGTGTTTCCAGTAAAAGGCTATGGTAAAAAGAAACATGTGAAAACACCTTATTTGGAGCATTTAGGAAAGATGTATTTAGCTGTAATACATACACAGAATTTGCTAAAGGAAAGTGTATCATAATAATTAGGTTGAAACAGGTCTGATGGCTTTCTCTGAATATGTCTGGTAGTCAAACAAAATTAAAAATAATGGTGATACAGGTATATAAATGAATAGGAACTTATGTAAACTTTGAGCTCAAAAATCAAATGTACTGAGAAGTTCAACGAATTTTCAAAAGTTTGAAATGGGTATTTAAAGAGTGAGTATTCTACTAAACTAGTGCAATTCAAGTTAAAAGCAGAATTTTATTATGTTTACCTTGCTTTAAGAATGTATAGCCAATGCATGCACAGCAGCTCCAAGACTAGACTGGCATAAAGGCTCCCTGCTTTGAAATAAATTTCATTTTTTAAAATATGGGTAAATACCTTATAGCTAAGACAACACAAGCATTGCATTTTAAACTGCTAGATATATGCACAAGAAGATGGAAATTAATTTACATTTATTACAGAAAACATTTAGGCCTTTAAATTTTTCCTGAAGACTAGGAATATTATTTTCATAAGCAAGGTTTCTGTACTTGGCCACCCTCCTCCAAACAACCAATTGCTTTAGTAATCATATTGTTCCTTGTTAAAAGCACTGACAGCTCAAAAACCAGTGCAGTTTTGATTTTCCTCTGTAATTGGATTTTACTAGAAAGCCCTTGTGAATGCCATTCTAAAATCACTCAGCATCTACTCCAAATAGCATCTATGAAGTATGATGACTCAGAAGTGATCTCAAATCACTCTGCTACTAAAAAAGAAGGTCCTGCCCTTCTCTGGACAAAGGAAAGATCATATTTCGGCTGGAAAAGTGAGCTGATCTGACCTGTACATGGCCTCTGAATGACTGACTATTCAACGTTAAAGAGGTATAAGAATGTGCCTTTTGGTGGTAGCAAAGCCCTAGGTCATCTTAGTGAGCCCTACATGCCTTAAAAAAAGAAGTAACATGCAATATCTTTGATACATTAACTACTCTCATTAAATATTTCTATAGTCTATTAGGTAAATAAACAAAGAGAAGTTTGCTCCCATGACTGGAGTGTTGGAATGGAAGGATACAGGCTCTTCAGGAAGGACAGGCAGGAGAGACAAGGAGGGGGTGTTGCTCTCTATGTCAACAATCAGCTGGAGTGCATGGAGCTCCACCTGGAGATGAATGAAGAGCTAACTGAGAGTCTATGGGTCAGGATTAAAGGGAAGGCAGGGAAAGGGGATATTACAGTGGGGATCTGCTACAGGCCACCAGACCAGGGAGACTCAGCAGATGAGGCCCTCTACAGGCAGATAGGAGCAGCCTCACGTTCACAAGCCCTGGTCCTCGTGGAGGACTTCAACCACCACAACATCTGTTGGAGAGACAACACAGCAGGGCACAAACAATCCAGGTGGCTCCTGGAATGTGTGGAGGACAACTTCCTTCTCCAGGTGGTCGAGGAACCGACAAGGAGGGATGCCATGCTGGACCTTGTTCTCATCAATGAGGAAGGGTTGGTGTGGAATGTGAAGCTCTTGGGCAGTCTTGGCTGCAGTGACCATGAAATGGTGGAATTCGAGATCCTCAGGACAGTGAAGAAGGTGCACTGTAAACTCACCACCCTGGATCTCGAGGAGGGATGCCATGCTGGACCTTGTTCTCATCAATGAGGAAGGGTTGGTGTGGAATGTGAAGCTCTTGGGCAGTCTTGGCTGCAGTGACCATGAAATGGTGGAATTCGAGATCCTCAGGACAGTGAAGAAGGTGCACTGTAAACTCACCACCCTGGATCTCGGGAGAGCAGACTTTGACCTCTTCAGAGATCTGCTTGGTCAGGTACCATGGGATGAATTCCTGGAGGGAAGAGGGGTGCAGGACAGCTGGCTTATACTCAAAGATGTCCTCCTCCAAGCCCAGGAGTGGTGCATCCCAACAAAGAGGGTGGCAGGCAAAACCAGCAGGAGGCCTGCATGGATGGACAGGAAGATCCTGAATAAACTTAAGATCAGAAAAGAAGCCTACAGAGGGTGGAAGGACGGGTAACCTTGGAGGAATACAGAGAAATTACCCGAGTGGCCAGGCATCAGGTTAGGAAAGCCAAGGCCCTGACAGAATTAAATTTGGTCAGAGATGTCAAGGGCAACAAAAAAAGCTTCTAAGGGTACGTTGGGAGAAAAGGAAAACTAGGGATAATGTGGGCCCTCTCTGGAAGGCAACAGGAGACCTGGTCACCCAGGACATTTTGAAGGCTGAAGTGCTCAATGAATTTTTTGCCTCAGTCTTCACCAGCAAGTGCTCGTGCCACACTGACCAAGTCTTAAAAATCCAAGGAAGGGTCCGGGAGAATGAAAAGCTGCCCACTGTAGGAGAAGATCAGAGTTGGGACCACCTAAGGAACCTGAACCAGAGGAGGGCCACGAGGATGATCCAAGGGCTGGAGCACCTCTACTATGAGGACTGGCTGAGAGAGTTGGGGCTGTTCAGCCTGGAGAAGAGAAGGCTCCGGGGAGATCTTATAGCGGCCTC
>NW_010290238.1:1740-5193 GCF_000700745.2 Antrostomus carolinensis | reverse complement strand
CCCTGCTCATGGCAGGGGAGTTGGAACTAGATGATCTTTAAGGTCCCTTCCAACCCAAACCATTCCATGATTCTATGATAAGTTTTTATTTCAAAACTATTTTTTAGGAAACACTAAGTGGGAAGCCATTGAATTTTTAAGGATTTTTTTTTTAAGATTAATTTTTAATGAACTTCTACTTTATATTGTTACTTCAGGTAATTAGGTTAAGTGTGTATATGGGTTCATAGGACTTGGAGGTAAATGTAGGAAATATTTTCAAATTAGTAAAACACTTTAGGCTGGATGCTGTGAAATCCTGTTTTCTAATCAGTTCTAATTTTCTCTAAAATTGGAGGTTAATGACTATTACTTATGCAAGGGCCATATTAAATTTGGCAGAAAAAAATTAAGTCCTCTTTGGTCAGAGGAGACAACATGACTTAATTTGGAGCATTGTCTTACTTCTCTCTTCAAGGAACACATTCAACCTTCCCTGTTTGTTTCAGAAAAGGCAGAATCCTCTGATACTTTACTGGAATATTCAGCCAATTGGTTTAGAGGAGCTTTTTTGTGTTTTATGCCTTAATAATTACTTCCTATCTGAATCAATTGCATTTTAGAGAACCACTTGGCTTTTGGTTTAATTTGAGTAGTAGTTGAGTAGTTGAGCAGACCTCTAGCAGGATTAAAATACATTGTAAGTTTTTTCAGACATGATTCTGCCCTTTATTTTCTGAGGCTAAACTCTATTTTGTCCCCATGTAGTATATAATTCACCTGAGAGCTTGGTACAGTAATACTGGTTTTCAACTTTCTGCTGTCTTGCATCTTTCAGCACATTGTTTTATATTTTATTTCCATTTGTTATCCCACTAGGGGGGACAGTAACTTCCTCAGTTTTATGAAGACTGTTCCTAAAAGGAGCAGACATGAGAAAAGACAGTATTATGGTACCATAAATGAAATAAAGGAACATGGTCTAGATTACAGTTTTCTGACTCTTTCTTATTTCACCTCATGTTTTTTAATGAAAATACTATGTGGATATTTAGTACTGTGTTGCCACAAGTCTGTCTTACCCTGCTTTTAATAAGGCAAAAGAATCTAATGAAGACTTAAATGCCATTAGCCCAAGAAAATATTGTTTAAAGGATACCATCTTGGTTGCTGAGTCTTATTTGCTCTGCTATACGTGTCAATGACGGGGAGCTGGCCTATAGAAACAGGAATAATTTTGAACATTGTTTTATGTAAACCTGTTCTTCCCTGTCCCACTCCTGCACAATGGAGGTTATTTGAAGGGTATCTGCATTGAAATTTATTGCACTTAAATTTTTAACGCTGAATTTGCATTAGACTACTACAATCTCTATTTATGATAGTCACAGAAAGAACTGCACAATATTTCAGATTAGTACTAAAGTCAGTAACTTTTAAGAACTAACTGCCAATCTATGATTTGAAATTCCAAGTATTTATTTGTTCAAGCTAACACTGAAGTACAAGAAAAAAATCGTACATCGAATTTTGGCAACTCGTGTATTATAATCAAAGGCTCAGAATATTCCTATTTTCTGTTAAGCAAAACATTTTTGTACCTCCCTTAATCATCCAATCCTTTCAAATACATTATTTCAAAGATGATGGAGCATACCTGCTGGCTGCCTCTTTGTGGGGAGTTCACAATGACAGACACAGGGAAGAAAGAAGGCTATAAATACCCTCCATTCCCAGTCTCCAGATTTAAGTATTGGTAATTCTATTAGTAAGTTTTGCTTATTTGATGTTTTTTTTCCCTAGCAAGAGTTAATTTTTACAGATATTGGATGAAATTGGAAAACAACATCACCTATGTGATTACATTAATCTTTAAAAATAAGTAGGCATAAAAAAATCACATTAAGAGACGTGTAGAAATTTCTGGAAGTATTACGCTGCAGTTCATTTTCAAATTATAATAAATGACTTGTTAATTAAGAACTAAAGTTGTATCTACCCAATTGTTTACCTAAACCCCGTACTCTGAGTAGGCAAATATTATTCACTTGCACTTTGTGTCATTTGTCCTGGAGACAGGCCAATGAAGTGAAGCAGTCACCTGTTCGACAGATGGAAAGGTACAATCCCACATGGGTGGCATGGAATATGCTAGAGCAGAACATATTGAGCTATTTCATATCTTTACCTTGCCTATGATAAAGACCCATCATAAAACTTGATCTGGACAGAAGACGGAAAGAATATTTGTGCCAAATTGCCATAGAAATAAAAAGCCCAAATTCAACCATAATGAATGCTATCAAAGTATGCCCTTTCCTATCTGAAATGCTTTAGACAAGCTGCTTTAAATTTTCTTATGTATTGTATTCTTTTTTTGCTTTATATATGCTATTTCCTCTCTCTTCTCACCTTCACACTAAAAATAACAAGCTGGAAGCCTCTCATATTAAATACCTAATGTTAATCAAACCATCAGCCACATACAGTTCTGACCTGTAGAAGAGAAGAAAATACATTTTGCATGTGTAAAATAAAAACAGCTGAATTCCAGTTTTTCATTAAAAACTTAATTACCTTGTAAATGCTTCTCACAATCTAAGATGAACAAAGCAAAAAAACCCCAAACAAACAAACCTATTTGAGGTTGTTTCTATTACATTTATTGACTACCTGGTGTCTATACCAATCTGATGGAACCAGCAATAATTGATGCTTGAACTATGAAATAAGTATGACAATATTGGACAATATAAACACATCATTAGTAAGGTATCTTTGCAAAAAATATTTATCAATAAAATACCTAAATAGATATAATATGGAAATTTTTTAAAAAATAAAAAATTGCACCCATTTTAGTACAAATTCCAAGCTAGAATTTGGGAGTATTTAATTTATTTGAAATGACTCCATAAAATGGAAACAGACCATTTCTATAGTGTAAAGAGACCATATCAGTTTTGTAGAATAAATCATGGGGGTTTGAACAATAAGGTCAGTTAAAACATGTGGATATAATTCATAGGTATTCTATTTTTTTTTTTTTTTTTAATTAAAATTCCCTTCAAAATACTTGGGTGGGTGGGGAACATGTACATCCCTGAAAAATTAAAATATGGTTCTGCTCCAAGTGAGAAGTGTAAAAATAGAACCATTATATTGCACACTTATTTCATTCTAAGGTCTTCTAGACCAGGCCTCCTCATTTTACAAAGAAAATCTTTTTTCCTTCTAAATATCAGTTTACAAATTTACCTTCAAGTACAACAGACAAACTCATTTTTTCCTTCTTAATCATTCCCTTTAAAAGTTACAATTGTGAAGGCCAGGTTAGTCCTGAATGACATCTGCATAATGTGGTTACATCCAGCCCTCATTTTCATCTGAATTCCTTATGATTTGTGGCATATCTATCTTCCTAGTACCTTGCCAGCTGAGTTTTTCTCTGGTTTAGACAGACTAGACTGTAGA
>NW_010290238.1:0-1700 GCF_000700745.2 Antrostomus carolinensis | reverse complement strand
TGAAGACAGTAATCAGGGTAAAAATGCCTTTCACTCCCATTGCTAGTTGAGCATGCCTTGACTCATGCATGCATGCACATGAAAGCCACTTCTGTACCTGGAACGAGATAATCTGAACAACTCTGGCACACATGGGAAAAGTACCTTGTCATGGGGGCTTCAAAACTTTTATTTAAAGGAGTAGTAGGAGAAAAACAAGTCAGAAGCATGTTTTTAACCAGTATATTCAGACTGAATAATAAGTTAGTTTATTAGAATAGAAATTTATATTTTTTACTAATCTGTTCTTTGTTCTGACTAGAGAAGAAAGATGGTAAATGTAAACAAGCATGGGATTATCATCCACTTTTTTAATGGGCTTGGAATGAAGTAAGCATAAGAAAGAGCAACAGTTTTCTATACTGCTGCAATAAGCACCCTAGTTTCCTTACCATGAGGTGGAGCAAAAACACCGGAGAGATTTAAACAAAAAACAAAATATATAAACTATTAAATCTTACCTTGCCAGCCTGGTTTGCACACTGGTTTGACATTAACTTGTACTAAGACATCTTCTGTTGCATGTTGTTGCCCACAGTCAAAAGCTGTTACCATTATCTCATACTGGCGTTGTTTATCATAGTTCAGTTTCTCAGTGTTTCTGATGTTACCTATAGATTCAACAGACGATAACATTCAGAAATGACTTATTGGCTAAACATTATACAGACTATAACATTTGGGTCCTGGTTAATCAAGTCCCTTGTGACCAGAAAGTTCTTTGAAGCAAATAGGACATCCACAGGCAGGACATTTATGAGGAATAGTATTTCCTTTCAATCCAGCAGAGAAAAGAAGTAGTTCTTAGGCAAATATAAGATGCTAGGGATATAATCTAGGCATGTCTATATTAGAAAACATCTGCTCAACAACACTTTCTAAAGTAAGACTGTAAGAGTAATTAGCAGTTACACCCTGAAATGTAAAGTATGAGAAGTTACATCTTGAAATATAAAGTATGAGAAGGTGGAACTTCCATTTTCCACATCGGCTCGCTCGCTGAAATGCTTGTACACCAATGCACGCAGCATGGGGAACAAGCAGGAGGAGCTAGAGACCCGTGTGCGGTCAGGGTATTATGATCTAGTGGCAATTACAGAGACATGGTGGGACAGCTCACACGACTGGAATGTGGCCATGGATGGCTATATCCTTCTCAGGAAAGACAGGCCAGCAAGGCGAGGTGGTGGAGTCGCTCTCTATGTGAGAGAGCAACTGCAGTGTATTGAGATCTGTCCAGGGGCGGATGAGGAGAGAGTTGAGAGCCTGTGGGTGAAAATTAAGGGGCAGGCTGGTGTGAGTGATACCGTCGTGGGTGTCTACTACAGGCCACCGGATCAAGGTGAGGAGGTTGATGAGGCCTTCTTCAGGCAGCTGAGAGCAGCCTCGCAATCACAGGCCCTGGTTGTTGTGGGAGATTTTAACTACCCTAACTACCCTGATGTTTGCTGGAGGGACAACTAAGCCAGCCACCCACAATCCAGGAGGTTCCTCCAGTGCATCGATGATAACTTCCTGATGCAAATGGTGGATGAACCAGCTAGGAGAGGGGTGCTGCTGGATCTCATCCTCACTAACAAGGAGGGCCTGGTTGAAGCAGTGAAGGTTGAGGACTGCCAGGGCTGCAGCGACCATGAGATAATGAAGTTCAGTATCTCATG
>NW_010290237.1:0-4352 GCF_000700745.2 Antrostomus carolinensis | reverse complement strand
CACCATCCAATGCACCCACCCACCCATGGACACACCAGCCAGTGTACCTGTGCACTCACCCACCCATGGATGCACCAACCAATGCACCCACCCACATATTTGCCCACCCATGCATGCACCAACCCATGCTTCCACATATCCAGCCACATACACCCCACTTTCTGCACCCAACTACCCCCACACCCACCCATCGATCCATCCGTCTACCCCTGCACCCCAGCGCCCATACATCCATCCACCACGCGTCCATTCATTTCGTTCTGCACTCGCACCCCGCTCATTATAGATGTACATGTGTCCTACAAACTGTGCTGACGTGTTTTGTTGCCCATAAGCTCTCCCCCCAGCAATGGCCAGGTGCTGGGAACAAACCTGGCTGAGACAAGCGATGGAAGGAAGCAATCAGAGAAGTACAACGGTCACACCCCGTATATCCCGTGTAATTTAGTGGTATTACCACCGGCAATTTGTGCGTGTCTCCCAAAGCTGCTCTAAGCCTGTATTTTTATATATTGTTCCATAAGAAAGATTAAGATTGCCTTTAATAAAAGTACATATCGGTCCTTCCACATGCTAAATTAGGAGGGAGGTGATGGTGCGTGCTTATGGATGACCATAAACCATCCCTGCCAGGAAACACCAAGCACAGATGGCAAAGGGCTTCTCAGAGACACCTGCAGCAGATCATCACCGGGAATCATAGAATCACAGAATGGTTTGGGTTGGAAGGGACCTTAAAGATCATCCAGTTCCAATCCCCCTGCCATCAGCAGGGACACCACCCACTAGACCAGGTTGCTCAAAGCCTCATCCAACCTGGCCTTGAACACATCCACAGCTTTTCTGGGCAACCTGGGCCAGTGTCTCACCACCCTCACAGTAAAGAATTTCTTCCTAGTACCTCATCTAAACCTGCCCTCTTCCATTTCCTTCCTAGAGCCATTTCCCCTTGTTCTGTCACTCCCAGCCCTTGTAAAAAGTCCCTCCCCAGCTTTCTTGTAGCCCCTTCAGGTACTGGGAGGCCGCTATAAGATCTCCCTGGAGCCTTCTCTTCTCCAGGCTGAACAGCCCCAACTCTCTCAGCCTGTCCTCATAGGAGAGGTGGTCCAGCCCTCGGATCATCCTCATGGAAGAAATGACCTGAAGGCAGCTTGATTGATAAAGCTCTGCATGGGAGAGGGGCAATTTCGTACTTAATGATGTCAAATTAAGTGTCATTCCTGGTTTCTTTGATTTATGTTTGTGTTCAAGCACACTCCATATGACAGGGGCAGAGAGGGTACGACAGGAACAGCTTGAAGATAAGGGTCTGCACTGGAGCTGCATGGGGTGGCCATGCTAGGATGGGCAAAGTGGTGCTCAACTGCTCACCCAAGGTCTAAAGAGGTTTCTGCATGTATGGAAAAACTCTAACAACTACAACACTCTTCCATTACCCATAATGTTTTCTTCTGCCTTATTTTCTTAACTTTCCTCTCAATCTCTGCTCTTCCTAATGGTGTGAGGTGGAACATGCTCCTTTTGGTCTTGACAGCACACCGTGTTCGGTGTTTGGTGGCAAAGTGCCTCCTCCCGCCTCACAAACCTGGACACGGTGGCAGTGGGCAGCACCAGCATGAGAAGAGACACTCTCCTTGCTGGGAAGGAGACTGGGCACAGATAAAGGCAGCCAAAAATACGGCATAAAGCTATTCAGAAGCCCTGGACCATAATTTCAACCCCCTAAATGTGAAATTCAGCTGTAGACTGGTGAGGGCCACCCTGAGTGGGTGCCTGTGCTGCGGCCACTCTTGCTCCTGGTTTCCATTGGTTTGTAGCAGGTTTTGTGGCCAGAAGCACAATTTGAAATCAGTAGCCACTGATGGGATGTTCAGGCTTTGGGGAAAATAAGCCCAAACAAATCCCACAAAAAAACCCCAAGCCAGGCTAAAACTTTGTTAAAGAAAAAACCAAAACCCAAAACCCAAAACCAACTTGGGCTTAGACTTCACCACAAAGCTGAAGCCTTTCCTTAGTGCATCAGACTGGAAATAACGTGGGATGAGGTTTCCTTTCTCTGAGTCAGCATGAATGACATGTGTCTGTAAGGCAAGGTGTTGCATGTCATATCTTGGCATCATACATATGGCTTCTGGCAGGAGAAAAAAGGAAATCAAGTCTTTGCTGTTTTGTCTTTAGTCTCAAGTGTGATTCGGAGGAAATTGTCTCTATGAATTGGCAAAACGGGCTGATGGCTGCCAAACTGCAGCACTGGGAGAGTGTCAAGGGAGGGAAGGAGGGAACAATAATCCCCCTGCATCCCCCGTGGTGCTGGGAGAAGGGGTGGCAGAGAGGTTCAGTAGTGTGAACCTGCTGAGATTCTGAAGGGAGGTGGATGCATCCATCGGTGCTGGAAAATCCCATCCCATGTATCCCCAGAGAGCTCTGCGCTCTCTGTTGTGACGGTTGAAGCCAGCAGGAAACCTGATTATCTAACTTGGACATCAATTTCTTCAGTAAAGCCAACTGAACTACCTGAAGGGTGGACTTGGCTATTTAATCCTTCAATCTGAAAACCAGATGGATATATGCATACATACACCCTAAAGGTTTTTAACAAAGGTTCATTTTGCTTTCAGCTTAGACACATTGGTATGAATCAGAAATATGGCCCCTCAACTCATTGTAGCTGTGCTGAGCTAGAGTTGATGTAAATGAAAGGAGGATGAAAATGCAAAATGTCCTTTTCCTAGAAAAATCAGAGCATAGGATTATTTTTTTTTTTTAACTTATCTACATCATTTGTTTAAAATTCAATGATTTGAAATTTAAAACTGAATCGATGGCACTGAACATTATGGCCTAAGTTTCACTGTAATATTATAATAAATAGAAATAAACCCCTACAAATTTTAGATGAAGTCAAGCCACTGCAGTGACTGAAGTACTTGCTGAACCACCTGGATCAGGAGGTTCTGGAGACTCTAAGTCCATAATATACAGACCTGTTTCTCCTCAGGATGCACAAAAAGATGTTCATCCCTTCAGTTTTTTTTCCAGTTTGAGAAAACCATCACGGAATGCAAACCAAATAGAGAACAGGCGATTGCACATTCCCCTGTATGAATCTTTATAAGGATTTGGAGATCAGAAATAGCTCAGCCTGCTCTCAAGAGGTAATATTTCCCGTGTTCAAAATGTCCATTTCGAATGCAGAAGAAGTTTTGATAACTGTATTCTTCCCCTTGCCCCATCTGTCCGTCATATTTAAGACTATTAAGTGATTTAAATGAGAGCACAGTAACTAATGTCTGTTCCTTACTCTGCAGTGCACTTTGACACAAATTAACATTAAAATTAGTCATGTAGTAGAGGCATCAGTCATCAGTTTGGCACATAAAATGAAAAATGTTAAGTAACTCTAGACTTAACATGCAGACTCTTAAATAAATATGGTAATAGCATATCCTGATCATAAGTAAAAAAAAAAAAAGAAAAAGAGTGCTAGGCTCCAGAGAGTATCAGTTGTTCCTTAGAAAAATAATTTAAAAGTACAAATGAAGAACAAGATTAATTTAAATAATCAATTTTGTGTTTCCTGATAGCTGATTTAAATCGTGATGAAAATTGTTGATTAAAGCCCCTCATTTAAATCGGTGCCCCTTAATGAGAGTGCAAGCCTATGAACATAAGCCTGTAATAATAATAAAAGACTCTTCAGAGAAGAAATAGCTTTCACAAGAATACTTCCAGAGCTGGAAGAACATCGTTCTTCCTTTGCAGAAAGAAATACATCTCACCAAGCTAAGCAATTTTTCTCCCCTAAGCTCTTAACCCTGTAAAAATAGCAGGAATAGGGCAATAAGTCATAGAATAGTCACAGCCAGGTTATTTAAGTACGAGTGAACTTGTGATCCTTTTCACTAACCGCTGGAGACAAAGATGAAGTATTGCTGGAATAATTTAAAGGATGGCTGTGTTGGGGTTTTGTGTGCGGGGAAAAGCTGGATTTTTTGGTAGTGGGGAAAAGGCAACCTTGTGAGAGCGGAAAGCTCAGACCCCCCCAGCCCAGGCTGGGCCAGTGAGCACTAGAGAAACACCTCTGAGAATCCATAGTTGTGAGGGGAAGGACTGGCCTGAAAAGAAGGTGGAGAGAACGTGGAGGAGAGGCCATTGACCTGAACAGAAGCTGACCATCAGCCTAAACAAAGGACAGACAGACACAGAGAGAGCTTCATTGCCAGAGGAAAGAGGAGGAAAGACAGAGACCCACACTCATTTCACCTGATGGAGTAGGAGAAGACAAAGGAAGTCCCATTTGCAGCCCATGGAGATTCAACATCAGAGCAGAGACCCACGTGTAGGCCATGGAG
>NW_010290236.1:0-1336 GCF_000700745.2 Antrostomus carolinensis | reverse complement strand
CCCCCAGGCAGCTCTCCAGCCACTCTGCCCCGAGCCTGGAGCGTTGCATGGGGTTGTTTTGACCCAGGTGCAGGAGCCGGCACTTGGCTTTGTTGAACCTCAACCTCAAATATTTAGTGATTGCACTCCCAGTTTTGAAATAAGCTCTGCCTATGGAAGAGCTTAAGGCACGCTTTCAAAAACCATGTCTTGATGCTTCTTCACCACTAACTCAGGCAAGACAGGCAGGAGTGCCAGCCTAAGCTGAGTTAGATAAACCAGCACATACCAGGATGAGGAGCAGTGGAACGCAGGTCTGACTCGCTAATCAAGAAATGAATACGACATTTAAAAATACAGAAAAGATTTCACCATCATCTATTAAAATCTATTGGCAAAACTTCGAGGGTTTTCCACAAGCTGGGTTTCTCCTGCCTCCTGGCACATCCCCGTTGCAGAAGGCAGAGATAAGAGGTCAGGGAAATGGGTATGAGTGTGCACTGGCATGAGCAAGATGCCAACTGTCACTCCACGGCTGTGCTCCACCAGAGCTGACCCCACAGCCCAGCTTTGCCTTATCCTTCTGTTCTCTGAAGAGGAGCCAGACCAGACCCTGCCCAGCTGGAGCTTGGTCCTGCATCCCAAACGCTGCCCGACGGCTCCCGATCGCTCCGCACGGAAACCTCCACCATCCAGATGGGTGAAATCAGGCTGTGGTGTCTGCCTCCTTATGTTTTAATGCTGCTACAACCTACAGTGAATTACCAAAGCCATTCAGAGCAACCATTACTTTATTTGCTGAAATGCCACTCATGTCTAAGCTTATGTTATTTTTTAAGATCTTGGTGTTTCTGAAGAAAGATTGATTTTTATTCTCACAGTAAAATGAACCAGCTAGCTGAGGGCAGACACGTTAGAGGACTCTTGAAGAACTTCACAGGCATTAGGAGCGATGACACCACTGATGACCACTTAATGACCACTTAATTCTAAAATCTGCAGTTGTCCAAACAGAAAAAAAGACAAATCTGTTTTAAATGAAAATCCCTCTCTAACCTTTCCAAGCGTTATTATCCATAAGGCAAAGTACTTAGAGAAGACTGTTTCTAAATAAATAATATATACACATAGACAAGAAAATATTTATTAATAAAAATATGTAGTAACCCTGACACAAACAAATTTGAGCTTCTGCAGCATAATGAGTGTATTGTGTGAAATACACAGTCACAAGCTGCAGCGACAAAGACCTGGGAACCTCTGTGAGAGGGGAAAGAAACTGCCAGGAAACAAAAACTTGCTACTTGACCATAAGTTCAAAGGAAGCAATTTGAGTGTTAGACACACGGCTTCACAG
>NW_010290235.1:0-11259 GCF_000700745.2 Antrostomus carolinensis | reverse complement strand
CATTCTATGATTCTATGATTCTATGAATAGCGAAACAGGTAAACATTAAGAACTTACAGCCAAGAGTTTGCTTTGTGTGCCTTTCTAGAATAAAGCCATACAGTCAGACCATAGAACACATAAGACAAGAGGATTTTCTGATGGAAGTTTTAGCGTAAATTCAAGTCTAGTCCTGCCTCTTTGCAGTCTTCCATCTGCTTTTCAAGGTGTCTGTACTGTACAGGTTGTATAAAAAGACCCATTTCCTTCTTTAGGCTGACTGGATTTTAAAGTACAAATATTACTGGGGTTACATTGTGTATATGTAAAAGCATGCTACTTAGCATGTTCCTTTAAGTTCATGAAAGAAAATGTCAAACATGCTAACAGCCCTTCCAGTGCCGATCAATAATTACTACCACTGATTCCGGGACAGGAAGCTGTATGTTTGAGAGATAGGAAAAGTGTTAGTTATTAACATTATTATTAATATTATTATTAGAGTTAGATATTAATATTATTACTGGCAATCTACTGAGCAAGTGACAGAAGAATTCATGCACAGTATACTGACCTGCTGGACATGACATAAATGTGCCAAAGGTACGGCCTGTAACGGGAAATTAACAATAGGTACAGACAGAAAGCAAAGGAACCAAAGTAACTTAGAGCTTTTTTTAAAAAACAACAGCTCATAATTAGTCTTGAGTGAAAGGACAAAACCACATTAGGTGTGAGGTTACATTAGAAACATGATAGTCCATTCTTGGTGGAAGGTTTGCAAACCCACGCCTGCTTACAATTTGTATGAGAGACTAGGCTGGAAAGGTGGGTGAATTCACAGAGCTCAGTAATGTGACAAAAGACTAGCAGAATTTTTTTAGCAAAGTTCAAAAAATGGATGAATTTTGCAGAGCGCAGCTTCAGTGATCTATATATATTATTACAAACAAGATAATAGTTTTCATAACCAGAAATGAAAGTGAACAGGAGCTGGCAAAATAAATGTTAGCTGAAACTGAATCCCACTAACCTCCTGTGGAACATTTGTGATATTAACCCCCTGCACACCTTCAGCAGAGCATTCACAGGGAGAGGCTGAGCACAAAGCTTGGTGATGTTTAATTTTAATTTAACACAGTTTATCCAAGAGAGAGCGTACAGCTCTGTGGCATGACTGAAAGGCTATTGAAAAGAATGTGAGTGCATGTGTGTGGGTGCACGCATGTGCAATTGCAGCCAAAATGAGATGTCAAAACAAAGTGACTTGTTTTTAGGCTTATGATAAATCAAATTATTACGCTTTAGTGTAAATCCAGAGAAAAATTGCTTCATAGCACCGGGTTGGTTTTGTGCTTATAGATCAGAATTTGGGCCTTTCTCATGCTCTTACATGGCCATTTCTTTTTGTGTATTACCATGGCCTTCCCTTTGAACAGTGCAGTTCCCAAGGCGCTAAAAATTGGTTTTAAACTTTAAAAAAGAAAAACAAAACCAAATCCCAAAACCCCACCCCTCACTCAGATGCTCCTATATTTAGCATTTTATATTGTTTCCATTTGACTGTTTTAGAGCTGTAGCCACACATACATTGGAAGATGGAATTGACCTCAGAAAAATCAGGCCTGTTGCATTCAGAAGGGTAATTCTGGAAGCAGTGCGCTGTTCTCTTCTAGGAGACTAACAGTAGCCTGAGTCAGTCCATGCAGTAATTATTTTGGGTTTACTGCTAAGATGAGCTAAATCTTGACCCTACTGAAGCCAATGGGAATGCACTGGCACCAGAATTTCACTGTAGAAACGTCAAACATTCTGACTGAAGCATATTCCTTATTAATTTAACTTATCCTAGGCATCACTGAAGCCTAATTTCTTGTGAATATCTGAGGTAATTAAATTATTCTCTTTCGACCCTCCAGAGCATTTCCTTGGGAAGCTCAGGAGATTAAAAAGTAGTCTATTCTTATGCAAACATAAGCAAATCCAGCATACAGATTATTTAATTTCTTCAGCTTCCCTTTACAGTTCCCCTTTTTTGACAAACTGGTGATTTTTGACCTGAGAGAGCTTAGAAGTAAAGAGTAAGCAGACACCATTTGCTAAGAAAACAGTCTTACATGCAGAGTTTGAATGAGCTTCCTTTCTTTGAGCATAAGTTTCTCTTCTCCTTTCAGAAAGCTGGAAAAAATACAGCCTACTTCACAACTATCAGCACCATATATACAGTGTGCAGTACACAATTCCATCAGCTGTAGTTGGGAAAACACAATTTACTCATTTGGTTTGGCAGATCCTAGCAGAGGAGGTGTAGACATGGGTCCCCATCTGAGTAATTACACTGAAGTTTGTGGTATTCCTCACTTTCTACTCTCTCATACCTAGACATCAGAAGAAGAGGACAGCATTTCTAGCTCTGGAGAAGGTGGGTGGTATTTGCTAAAGTGAGAAATACAACTGTGTATAAATACAAAATATTATGTTCATGTGAGTTTTCTTCTGTTGCTTAAACTTTCCTTATTTTCTTTTACTTGTGGGCCTAGTACCTTCCCAACTTAGCTCGATTGTCACTGGGGTAGTAATATTCCACATGAATTGACTGCCTGTGCATAAAATTAATAACCTGTCAAACATTTATTTTTTTTCATTCACACTCTAACTTTTCTTATAGGTTCCCTTGGGACTGATGAGACCTCCACCCTTCCTCCCTTGTTCCATGATTTGGGGAAATTACTGCTCACCAGCATCAGCCCAAATAAAATCTTTTGATGGTGGAAGAAAAGGAACTGTCCTTAAGAGCAATACATTCCCTGGACTGGTGATTCAGAGACTTCTTGTTTGTGCAAAGCTCATGTGATGCAAACATGTCTATAAACATAGCTCACTGTTATTAGTTGTCCACTCCTGGCTGAGCTCCTCTTAGCCCCATATGTACCTAGTGAATAATCCTCAGTGTAGTATATTTCTGCTCAGGAAATCTTCAGCACTCTTATGCCAGCTTGTTGTATAATATAACATGGGTTACTGTTCATGTACCTTTCACCTTCTGCCCTGTAGCAGTGAGTCTGAAACAGCAGAGTCCTGTGCTGATGTAGAGTAGCATCTTTTGCTAATGCTACTCACAAAAGCATCTTCAGTTGACTTTTTGTTGGGGGTGGGGAGGGAGCAGGACAAAAGAAGTCACAGGCTGAAAACAATAATAAAATATTCTCATTATATTGTAATGGTGCAGACAATTCAATTTCTAGCATGTGGCAATAGAGGAAGAACTCCTGGGCACTCCCTTCAGAACCTAAATCAAGGGTATTTTAATTTGCAGTCCCTGTTTCCTTTTCCACAATGAGACACAGGACAATAAGATGGAACATATTTCTCTTGCAAGTTAACTCAACATGCAATATGCAGAAGATTACTCAGGCTCACTCAGCGCTAGCAATCCACAGTTTATTGATCTCACCCTATCACTGCTTACATTTTTTATTCTTTAATTTTCTCTCCTTATTTGCTCATTAGTCCAAGAGATGGAGAGAAGGGGGAGGGAGTATTAGAAGATGTCATCGTTTTTAGGTTGCATTGGAAAAGGAAAATCAAACAGAAGCATTGTCAAACAGCAATCCCTGAGTAGGCACTAAATGTGCAAACTTGTTCCATATGTTTGCCCCAGCACACCAGGATGTGGCCAGCCTTGCAGCCCTCTGCTGAGGTTACTTTTCTAGCCAGCAGTTTCTCAAATTGCCTATATGGTTCTTGCTGTGAAGGTATCATTCCTGCACCTTAGATAAGCATAGTCAAGTTAACCAAAGAGGCACTTGAGAATCAACCCTTGTTAACTAAGAAATGGGTTCTCCTTCTTCCCTGTCAGCAATACAATTGCCGTTACATCTCTTTTCAACTTACAATATCTGTAAACAGCACACAGCAAGAGCTTCTGAGGAACTAACAGATGTGTAATTGTTCAGAGATTATTGTTTAACAATAAAAAGCATATTCTTTCTTTTCCTTGTGCTATTAAAAGGAACTAAAAATGGTGGTGATTGTGATAATTAGAGAAGTCTTATCCAGGACAGGGAGTTGCAGCAGTGTCTTTTTCAGAGATCTGTTTAATTCCTCTTTTTTACCCCATTGTAAACCTTCTTATCTTCTCTCAATATTGTTACCTCATGTTTTTTTGAGTCTGCAGAGTTTGGCTGATAGTAGTGCTGGGAAATTTGTTCAGAATGAACAACTGATTTCCAACATAATAAGTAAATGAACACAAATTTAACTTCATGGCATTCAATATTAACTACTTTCTAACGCTGAAATAATGGCCTGCAGCCATCTCTTCAGTGTGCAGAGAATGGTTAGTCAGCAGCTAAGCACAACTTTCTTTAACCACTATGCTATCAAAAGGAAAGTGGGCAAAGATTGGGAATTTTAATGAACAAATGGCATTCCTACAGTTTGCAGTTCAAAGATAAGTAAATAATGAATAGCCTGAATGCAAATTACCCCTAATTAACTTTGCTAAGTCTGTTTTTAATAAGGATAGATATGAAAGAATCTCTAAGACTATAATAGAATACACATACCACAAACATTGAAGCAGTGAATTTTTAGAGGGTGGTAAGTGGAAGGAATGAGAGTTTTTCAACATCTTGGATAGCAGCAAGTGGTTTGAGAAACAAAGCATTAGTGCTTGCTGAATTCAGGAAGCAGACATGTACATGACAGCAGCACATGCAACATCGTATTTACACAGAAGCCACCCCCACCCCCCAGGAAAAAAGAAGAAAAAAAAAAAAAAGGAGAGAGGATGCTGAACTCAGGAAGAGAGGCTGCACCTTACACAGAAAAGATTGCTCTAAGTCCCCAGTGCTCAGAATTTAGGACAGTGGAGCCCACACCGAAGGCAGAATTAGGAGAAAGCTCAGTAGATCTCAGCGCAAGGTAAAGACCTGCCTTTTGTACCTCCATCAACTTCGGTGAATGTTGGGTGTGCAAGGAATGCAACATAAAGCCCTGGAGGCACAACTCAATACAAACAAAATAATTTGAGGAAGAACACCCACAGAGTGGGGAGCAGTCCAGCACCTGGCATGCCTCACAGAAAGGTGGGTTTTCAGAAGTGTGTTGAAGCAGGGGAAGGGTGTATATCCAAATATATTAACAGGACAGCATGAAAGAAAATAGTTCAAATCTAAGTAGATTATATCTATGCTAGAAATCAAATTAATATTGTATCTCTGCAGACTCTATTTGCTGAGAAATGAATGGGCAGTAAGCCCCTGCATTTTTAGGGAACTGGTGCACACACTGGGCTTTAGCTATTCTTGCTGATTTTGATGAAAGCTTGAATATACTGGCATAGGAAAATAGTCCAGACTAGAAGAACTTTGGAGTAGGGAGTCAGGCATTTGTCTGCGTTCTACAGCCCCATGAGCACAGATGGTTCTGAGTGTTACACAAGTCTGATCTCCACTGTTCTTTATTCATGAATTACCAGTTGAACTCTGAGCATGAGGCAAGTATGTTTGTAGAGAATTGTGATTATGTACAGCTCTGCACGAGTGCTAGCTATGAATCTGATGATTACCATTGTATTTATGGTGTGCAGTAATGACAAATATATTACATTAAAATGTATGTTTCACAATGAAATTGTGAATCAAAAATAAATACACAATATGGTTGATAAATCTTGCGGGAAAAATCTGTTTATGAAATTTACTGACTTTTGAGTTCTTGGTTTGAATATCTTACTGTTGCAATAATAATAATAATAATAATAATAACAATAATAATAATATTCCTTTAGGAACCTCATTACTGTTTCTTAGTTTAAAAGAGAGAAAAATATTTCTCATCTCATCTAGCTGGTAATTTCTGTGTATCCCATAATCCAGGAGCCCCAGGTGGAATTACAATTCTGAATTATGGGTTCGGGCCTGCCTGATGAACATGGCCCATGCTGTTCTTACATACTTGAAATCTTTTCAAACCCACATCTCCAAAGAGATGCAAACATGTAATTCTCTTCATTCTAACTGCTGCAGAATATCCCTGCGTTTTGACAACATTGTTCTCTAGATGAATATCACATTGCAGATGGACATCTTGGTTTTCTGTGTTCTGTTTGTTGTATTGTAAATATTGATATTATTCCTTCCTTTTATTTTCTTTAATAAGGCAGATTTTTACTTTCTTGCATTTTTCTGCTGGGTGACCAAGGTCCACAATTGTAATCATTTGTTTTGTTCTACAGAATGAAAACAAGACCCTCAAACAAAAAACAAACCAGCCAGGTTTGATGGCTCTGTGGAAATATTCTGAAATCTGAATTGCCATGCCAAAAGCCTGGACTCCACATTTTCTTTCTTGTGTGTTATTCAGGGCAAAATGAGTCAATAAAAGCACTTGGGACTGGGAAAGATAATACTTCATGTTTGCTCTGCAATGACCCCTCCAGGTGATCAAGAAAGGTCCCACACTTAGTTATGCTCAGCCAGCACAGAACTTTTTCATGTACTGAGGAACATATCCAAAGGGACCTTAGAATTTGAACACAAACATATTAGAGGATCCCTTCCCACCCTCACAGACAAAAGTCAAGCTAAAAACTCCAGAGAGTCCAGAAGATCAGTTAAAAAAAATAAAAAAGAAGAAAAGAAATAAAGACGAAATAAAAGCAATGGCTTTGAAAAAAAACTTCAGAGAGATTTCTTTACTCAGAGAGAGGAGCACATCTGGCTTAGGGTGAAAAGAGAAGTGGTGTCATCTGGGCAAAAATAAAACCATTCTCCTCAAATGTGTCCTTAAAAAAAAATGAGTGAGAAAAATTTAAAAAAAAGAATAATCATGTAGGAAGGGAAAGCAAGTTCAGGGAAAAACAAAATCTTGTAATGTTTTAGGAGGGCTTATTAGAGTGAAAATTAAGTGTCATGCAGAGCTTTGCTTCAGTCCTGATGTCTTTTATTCAAAGAGCCATCACCCTGTAAACCCACTTTAACAACTCCCTTCAGATGAAATATAAAAATTAAAGACATTTACAACACAGCTTAGTAGCAGATGTAGTCGTACTGTGGGGGTTTAGATCAAATGGTGATGTAACCCCACCAAAAGGGGTTATAGCTCTTATGAAAACCTCTCACCAGAAAAAAACCTTGGATATCTGACAAAACATGGGGTTCTACTTTTGCTTTGAAACCCATTTCCCATTGTCAGATGGGATTGACTTTTTATTTACCTCTAGAAGATGTAAAAAAAAAAAGCAATTTTGTTCCTGGATAGTTTTCCTACTTCATAATCTCTATCCAGCTCTGTGTTAGTATGTAGCATAAGCAGCAGGGCCTCTGCTGGGTGGAGGGTATGAAGTGGAGGTAGGTGGGAGTTTATGGGACACTTGCAGTAAGACAAATCTCAGCAAGATTGCCTGAAGTGGTCAAACAAAATTAGCAAATCAAAACAGTCCCTATGCATTTTTCTTATTTTCCTCACACGGAAGCCTTTTTCAGTATATCTTATTGAAAAAGCAACCCAAAAATAAAGGGCAGAAAGTATAACCACCCTACACTAATCTGTGCTAAATTAGGTAGTTTGGAGTGTTGGCTCTCTGATGCCTTTATTTGTTGTAATTGTCCACAATACTCTTATTTCCAGACCACTGTGGTCACTGCTGTCTCCATATAGTGTCTGGTATTCAAAGTTTGCTGTCAAGGTCCACTTTGTTGTCTTCAACTCTTGGTTGAGCTAAGGCATAACTGCTAGGTACAGATGATTTTTCATGGAAAGATGGACATTGATACAGCACAGAGAGAAGCTTAGAAAACTAGGCAATTGCTCTTTTCTAATTGACGAGTTGTATGGAAGGTCATGCATTAAAAACTGGATTTCTGGCTGTGGCATTCATAAGGCCATGGTTGAAGTCTTGGTTGACAGTACCTACTAAAAACTAAAACTACAAAAAAACACTGGGAGGCTTTCTGCTAGGTGGAATTGTTTTTAAAGCACATGTCCCACAAAAGTAAAAGGATGGGGAGTAGACTTGCTATTTGGGAGATGAGGTTTATTTAAATATCTCACAGATATGTACAAAAGCCTAGTGTTAGTCTAGATTTATTCACTTAACAGGAACTTAGCAATGTAGAACATGTTAAAAAATGGATTTCTAAAGATTCATATCATGAGTAGCTCTCCAAAAAGTAGGAAAAGAAGAAAGCATAAAACACTAGCAGGGAGAATAATGGACAAAACACTGGGTCTAGTATGATTTCTGCCTTTGTGTGTGGTAAAATAATTCCTTTCTTTTTCATAATTGATTAACACCTCCCTAGAATAGGTATGTCCAGTATAGAATGTTTTGCTGTCTTATTTTTCCTACTGTCCATTTCCATTTTGCTCTGGAAATCACATAGGTAGACATCAGATTATTTTTTTGTGTGTGTGTGATCACTCCTTGAGAGGTGTGAGTTATATAAATAAGCAAGATAGTCCCAGGACCAAGCTAGGATGCAGTGACAAGTCACAGCACAGCAGTTCAGCTGTAAGAATAAGCCAGGAGCTTCACTCTTGCACCCCAGCCAAACTGTGCTTTCTGCAGCTGGGAGGTGGAGGAAAAGAAGGTGCCTCTGCCATATTTGTAGTTCTCACACCCCAGCAGCTGGTTAGGAGCCAGTTCAGCCCACAACACAATTAAGGGCAACCTTGGGGCTGCTTTATCAAAAAATAGCCCCCAAGGATTATGCTACGGTGCACACCCCTTTCCTCCCCACCTCCTGGCCATATCCCTGAGATGTCCCCTATGCCAAGAGCTGGGAAAATTCTCCAGGGAAATTCTCAGCTGGCTTGTTGAGCTAGTTTTATCATCCCTTTGCTATCCTGAGACCTAGACCATTGTTGATAATTTTTGTATTGAAAATATGCTATTTTGCCATTCAAATTGCTCAGCAAGTTTAAAGATGACTGTTTGTACAGAAATATTATGAGCAGAACAGTGAAAATATGTTCAGTTCAGTTATTACTATAATCTGTGCAACTGAGATAATGGCTATTTGTATGCCAGAGACAAGTGTCTTTTGGCCCATTGCTGTGCAGTTGTTGTACCTGGTAGGGATATATCTTAAATCTATCAGACTTACAATTCCATTCAAAGATTGATATCCTTACTATCCATCCCAGGAAAGTAAGTATAACTGCAAGGAAAGACACTCACTGCAAAATCTTGCAGTTCTGACTGATGAAGCCATCCATCTAGTCTCCTCTTACATGAAAGATGTCTCATACTATTCTGACTTACACCTGCTCAAAGTCCTGACTAATATGACCAGACTGAGTCTGTGTCCCACTAATCCTCTCACTCAAACAGTGAAAGCACAGAATTCCCAACAAGCCCCAGTAATGATAAATCTCAGAGTCGATGTGGAGGTTTAAGTTGTCAGGTGTGGGACTGAAAAACTAAAAAGGTAATAAAGGAAAATAATACTTTTCTTACTCTTTAATTTAGGATCATGCTCTAACATGTTGTTTCAGTTTGATTTAGACTCCATCTGCCCACCTGTTCAAGTCCAGCATCTAACACAAGCAGGCTTTAACAGTACTAAGAGAGCAATGAGCCTTAGCCAAACCCAGAGAAGGAGCTCTGATAAACACCTGCCCAAAAATAATACTGTCCATAAAGCATCTTGTTGTGTCAAAGATTTTGGAAATCCCCCCTTGCCTTAGAGGAAAGAGGGTGAGAGGGAGAGTTTCTGCGAGGCAACAGGTTCTTTGTTCCCAAACCAGAATGTACCACACAAGAGAAGAAAGGATGCCTGCTGCTCTCCATCTACCTCAGTGAATACCTCACAGAGTTGCTCTCACTTCATGACACAATAATAGATTTTGAAGACCCAAATAAGGGTGGGAGAACAGAATTTAGTTCCAGGTTCTACTTGTGGCTCTTATTATAACCACCATGCAATTTCTCTTCAGTTTCCCCACTTATATAAACAGGGATGATAATAATCTCCACCCCTCACAGAGCTGATCCTCTAATGTCTGTAAGTGATATGATCATGGAGTCACAGAACCATAGGGGTTGGAGGGGACCTCAGGAGGTCATCTAGTCCAACCCTCCTGCCAAAGCAGGTTCCCTACAACAGGCTACACAGGAAGGCGTCCAGGTAGGTTTTGAACATCTCCAGAGACGGAGACTCCACAACCTCTCTGGGCAGCCTGTTCCAGTGCTCCATCACTCTCACAGTAAAGAAGTTCTTCCTTAAGTTTGTATGGAAACTCCCATGTTCCAGCTTTCGCCCATTGCCCCTTGTCCTGTCACTGGGCACCACCAAAAAGAGCCCAGCCCTATCCATTTGGCCCCCACAATTCAGGTATTTATAGACATTGATAGGGTCCCCTCTCAGTCTTCTAATAGTCTTAAGTGAAAGACTCAGTATAATGATAATCTTAAGTGAAAGACTCAGAAACACCCAAGATAATGGTAGTCTGTTCCAGGTTTCAAAAATAAGAAGCATTAAGGGCAATAACTCCACGTTGTTGTGAGAGCTCTGCACTGTGCTTCCACTACATGGTGGCAAAGGGCACAGGTAGAATGAGCTCACAGTGATATTAACGCTCTGCTTTAACTCTCAGCTTGCTCACAGGGGCAGCTTGGCTGCTTTCTGTGGGTTTATTAAGCGGTGAATGTGTTCAAAAATCAAGGAGGAATGAAGAAGGGCTTTTTATGTGTTCATGTATTACACCGTGGCAAGCACAGCATTCATTTCCCCCATTCCAAACTTCACTGGATTTAAGATTAACTACCAGTGATAAGTGCTGTGTTTTCATTCTTCTTGTATTTAGACAAATGTGCTTTGTCAATGAAGCATCTCTCCCTCACCCCATCTGTTTCAATAAGCTATGCTGTGCATGGGTCTCTGGGGACCATCACAGGAGTATGCTTTACTCAGTACCCCAAGAAGCAGCAGCTGCAGTTCCTCTGTGCAACGTGGCAGGGTTTGTAATTGTAAAAATGGCATTGTTCAACTAATGACAGTGCCTATGGCACTTCTGTGCTGAGAAGAGAGAATGTATCATCTACAGTTCCCAAACCCTATAACATGCAAAAAGACTCTTGGAGGTCTGAGAGGCATAGATCAAGCCTGAGACAAATTCATTTGCTTATCTGCCCACCGGTGGGATCAGCTTTTAAGCCCCCGGGAGAAGGTTTTAAAAAGTAGCCAAAACAATTAGCTGTATATATAGTCACTCCTGCCCCCGAGGCAATGCACGTTTCCAAGGCCGCGCCCGACCCCCTCCCTCCCCCCC
>NW_010290234.1:0-4424 GCF_000700745.2 Antrostomus carolinensis | reverse complement strand
TAAATATGTAATGGAATATATATATTTATATTTATATTCCTTTATTATATTACTTTCCACTCTTATCAGAAAGCAAATGCAACCCATAGCTTTGCAAGAGGGTGCAGCCCAGGTTTTACCAGATGTTAGTCCTGTGTTGGTGGGGTAACCAGGTAAGTAAGTAGCCTGCTTACCTGAGGATCTTTCTAGGATTTACCATTTAGGAGATTTGCTGGAAACTGTGCAAACACACTGCACGGGAGCAACGCCTGGTGAGTCCATCTCTGAGGATTACCCAGTGGATTAGCCATGTCCTGCAGTCGCTGCATGGGGAGAGAGCTGCTGAGGTTCCTGCTTTAGGAGGACAGATGGAGAGGAGAAAGGGTCACAAGGCAGTCAGGTCACGGAGGTTCTGCTTCATGGGGAAACCTGGTGGTTGAAAGCAGTGCCTGCCCACAGGGTTGGATGGGGTGTCCAGCTCCTGTGTAGTCTGTAGTGATAACATCACTGTGACCCAGGGGAGGCTTCAGCAGTGACTTGGCAAATTCTGAGATAAGAGCAAGCAGTGCCCTTTTCTGTAGGACAAAGAGATGAAGTCAAGAAGAGAGGACTCTGTGAAGTTGTGGGTCCACTCTGGTGTAGTCCTAAAGAAAGTGCATTGGACTGACTCTTTACGGGAAAGAGAATTCATAAAATGACAAGGAAAGTATCAAACACTGTCTTGGAGGAGGGAAGGCAGTAATAAGGCTCCAGACTGACCTCTGTGGTCAACAGAATTACTGAGTTGAATTTCAGGGATGCATGTTTGAGTTTTATGTATTTTAGCTGAGGCCTGTGTCCCACCCTGTAATCTTCACATGTGGCGTTAAATCGTTGGGTTGCATTAGGGCAGTAACTTCCCTTGGGAAACGAAGGATACGTTGCTGTAACTCCTTCTCATCATGCATAGCAAGCATCCTTCTTATCTCACCTCTTTCCTTGGCTGGTGTCTTCCCAGTCTCCTATGCTTATAGTAGAAAGGAATTAAGTAAGGCTCTTGATAAACTCTTAGAGTGGAAAGAGAGCACATGCTGCTGCAGTACATCTGGTATTCCCTATATATACAAGCAGAAGTGAACCATGGCCTTGGTGTACCTGGAAGAAACATGGGCTTGTCTTTCTTTACGTTGAGTCCATGGCGAAGGTCATTCATCTACCACATGGAGAAAGAGTTGTGATTGCTCTCCAGGGACTTTATTGATATGGTAAAAATGAATCCAATCACCTTTTTGATTAGGTGACCAAAAGATAAATAAGCTGAGCTGCTTTTTTTCTGTAATTTCTTCATCCATATGTATGCAGAGTGTAACTTCTGAAATAAGCCATTATGCAGTGCCTGACATTGCAAAAACTTGTGATTTTTAAAGGGACTGTTTGACATGCAGCTTGCAGAGGTTAAAGAGTAAAAATGTATACACAGCCTGATTTATAAAACTCAGGGCAAATGTTTTTTTCAAAGTGGAGGTACAAATGTGCTATTTGTTATTATGCATTATTTATATTACAGTGGTACTTAGAAGCTGCAGGGAAAAGTGCTCTCCCAGGCTCTGTGTGACCTAATGTGGCTCTGACAGTGCACCTGAAACTGCAGAACAGGTCAGCACTGAACTGTGATGGTTTCTTGATCTGAAGAAGCCAGAATCTCAAGTTTGTAAATTCTTACAGTTTAACAGAAAGACATTTCTGTGGCTGTTCCTAGGAGCTGTTGCCTTTACAGAAGCTCTTCTGACAGGTGGGAACTTAACCTAATAAAAACATTTAGTCAATATTTTCTTTTTTTAATTTAGACTTGTATCCTTGTTGTTCATGCTCCTTCCCTTAGTCAGCTGTTACCAGCAGTGGCCAACTTGTAGGTAAAATTACCTACAGAGCCACTCCTGAATTTGCCCAAATTTTTCAGCACATCAGCCAGTCCTACCTGGCCATACCTGCAGTATACACATAATCACAACTCTTGTTGCAGCTTTAGTATCCTCTTGTATTTCAAGCCCTTTCAGCATTTATGAGTCCAAAGAGTTACTGATTTTATGTTGTAGTGTAATTTTGTGCAAAAGAAGTCTCAGAAACCTTTACATAAGACAAATACTTAAATACCAATGCAAATGTGAGTTGAAAATTGAAGGACTTCAGAGCTTTCAAGAATTTATTCCTCCAGTTTACTGACATGGGTATTAATTTCACATTGGTGCTCACTGATACAACATTTGTATTTGGTTTTTTTTTGTTGTTTTTTTTTTTTACAGTAATCCTGTATTTGTACAGAAGTCTTAGGAGTAGCCATGTCTAAAGAAAGTAGCAAATATTTTGGGTGTAGAGGCTTTGCTGCATTGCTTTTTAGAATTAAATGGAGACTGTTCTGGGATTGTTTCTTCCAGCTTCTTAAATAAGAAATAAATTGATAGCCACTGGGGAGAAAGCGTGCTGCTGGTCTGTTTTCGACTGCTACATCACTCTATCTAGTCTCAGCTCTTGAGCCTCTCTAGTTTCAGTCCTCTGTATTATATACATTATACATAAATACATATATATGTGTATATTGCATTTCAGAGAAATAAAAAAAAGGGAACTGTATGTGCTTATCAGATTTTTAAATCACAGAATACTAAGGGAATTAGAAATATGTATACGTTACCCACTACCTTAACCACTTTTTGTAGAGAAATTGTAGGGAAGGGGGTTAGTAAGAGTGTGGCGCATGCAATGTTGTTTTTGTTGTTGAAAGATTTGGAGCAGAATCGTAACAAGAAACAAAGGGAACAGGGATTCTTTCTTTTGTTAGCTAAAGTTTTCTTTCTAACTTTGAGGAAGTAAAAATATGTCTTTGTAATCTCTTCAACCCTCTTACTCTTCTGGTTTTAATATTTTCAAATAAGATAGGCTTAGACTGAAGTGGATGTTCAGATCACTCTGCCGCAATCCAGAAAGCATTTTGGGGTAGCATAATGTTTGACTGAAAAGAACCAAAGAAATTGTCCTAAAGAAAAGTGGTTTTTACATCAGAGCTCTTCAAAGTCACAACTAGGCAGCCAAGAAAACCAGAGGAAGTATAAAGCAGAAAAAAGCAACCAACCAACAGAAAAACTCAAGTTTTAATGACAGCATAATGATTGATGGCCTAAAATTGCCAGTATTGTAAGGGAAGCTTTTATTAATATAGAAGTATATGTAATACAACAGTAAATAATATATAAAATTTTATAAATTTTAAAGGAGCAATTTTGTTTTTATTTGGATTTATGAAGTACTCCAAACATGTTCTGTGTGGGATCTGTGTCAGGATGAATCATTTTTATTTTAAACCTCTGGCCCTGGACCGCCTGAGTCTTGACCTTACTATCAAAGCAAATCTGTCAAGTTTTCTCAGTTAAATGTAGCTGATCTCTGGTTTGGGGAGCTGATAATGTATCGTAAAAATCTTACTCTGAAATAAAGGTTTGTATTTAAGAGTTTTTTAGGTGGAAACAGTCAAGTCAGAAGAGAGACATGAACATGAGTGTTGGTAATTGGGGTAAGTGGGCAGCGCTATGTGGGGCTGACAGCTGGGAGCGTGGACTGGGAGCACTGGGAAACCCTGGGCTGGAGCATCATGACAAGTGCTTCTCTGTGCCCTACCCGCAACCTCACCTTACCCACGGGGTAACTGGCCTATTGCTGTGATAGCAGGATGAGAATGATGAATGGCTTGGAAAAAATCTGTATCTAAAGTCTGCTGAAAATCTGGAATTAATTACCTTGCAAGGAGCCAAATGAGGAGGAACTGACAAAAGTGTGTCAAATAATGAATGCTGCAGAGAAGGTATGTCATGAACTTTTCATGGCAGAGGGTAAGGGGATATTTAATTAACTTAAAAGTTGGCAAATTCACACCGAGTGTAATTACATTGTGGAATTAATTCTTCATTAAAGTTATTGAGGCCAAGACTTTAGCCAAGACTGCAGCAAGATTCCAAACGAGGTTCCAGTTTTATTTGGGCAGCAAAAGGGCAGCTGTAGCAGTGAATTCCAGAAGGTTTTTGCAATGTCGTGCTCTGAGTTTTAGGTGACTCTCTAATAACTTTTGATCATATGAGACTGTGAGAAAGAGGATGGATGATTTACATTTTCTGTTTCAAACTTTTTACCTTACTCTGTCCTCTAAGTAACTGTTAAGTGCTGAAAGACATGTGAGAGAATTGGAAGGGATCCAGTGTGACCATTCCTCTGACACTGGATGGGATCCAGTGTGATCATTCCTGTGTTTCTTACACTCTTCCAGCCATAAAAATTAATAACTAACTCTTCAGGCATTAAAATGTGACGTTATTAGAGAAGTGGAAAAAGACATTATTTGTCTTCTGGAAGACACAAAGATGCTGTATCTTCCCATCTTACACACAGCATCATAGAATCATAGACTGTTGTGAGTT
>NW_010290233.1:0-5716 GCF_000700745.2 Antrostomus carolinensis | reverse complement strand
TTTTTTGTAAGAAGAAATATATTCCTGTAACAATATATTGCTAATAGAAGCAAAGTGTTGGAGAACAAATACTAATTAGATGAAGCCTGGGGAGCTCAGACCTAGTACTTATGCAGCTATATGTGTTTTCTTTTGATGTAGACCACAGCTCTTTTGACTAAGTGAAAGATTATCAGTATCACCTCAGTCTACTTCTGCAGAAGATTTGGCTTGCAGCTATTTCAGATCCTTTGTTAGAAAACATAGAGCTTGTCACGGTCCTTTCATCTGCCCATTTATCCAGTATAATTGAGTAAATTTTTTCCTACTGTGAACCAGCAAGTGACTTCCCTTGTTTCCCACTTCTACACCATTTGTGGTCCTGGATGTGGTTTCTTTCTCAATGTGGTGCTACTGGTCTGTGTCCAGAATGTTATAACAGAGAGTCATATTTGGAAGCCTCTGAGCAGTAAGCTGAGCCACAGCTAGTCTCCTCATGAAGGCATAGGGTCCAAAAATTTTCCTTGAAGAGGAAAAGTTGGAGGACATTCTTGGCATAGTTTAAGTCAACACAGAATCCCTCATGATACCAAACAACTGTGTAGCAAGTGTCCTCAGATCAAAATATCTGCATGTCTGTATATCTAGTAAGTAGTCAAGAAACAGGCTACTAGAAGAAGCAATACATATATCTATTCCAACATTCAGTGTATTTTAAAATTCTGTTAATATAACCCCTTTTTGGAAGCAAAAAAAGACCATCTGCTCAAGGGGAAATCAATACAGGATGAATTTTCTAGGTGTAAATTGATCCAAAATGGTTTCTCCAATCAAGATAAAAAAAAAAAAAAAACTGTTATAAAGTTTTAAACAATAAATGCCACTAAGTCCCTGTCAGATCTCATGCAGGAGATTTATATCCAAAGGAATTATTTAATCTCACAGATTTCTTTATAAGAGTAAAAAAGAATAATAAAAAAATGACATTTTCATTATGATACAGACGGGAAAAAAGAGTGAAGAAGCCTGAAGAAGCTAATTTAATGCTCTGATATATTTTCTGTTGTTCCTTTAGTATGTTCGTACTGTGGTTGGAAAAGCTAAATATTAAAGCAGATCCAATTAGTAATATCCGTGTATCAGGAAAGGCCATCTAACAAGCCCACTCTTGTCAACAGAAAGGTGTTTGTCCAATTCTGTAAAAAAATGATTTTTCAAAGAAAAAATGTTAACTGCAGTTACTAAATTTATATTGTCTTTGATCTGGTCAAAGGCTAGGAAAAGGAACATATCAATGACAGGATATGGTGGGTTTCCAAACTCATCACTAGAAACCATAACTCTTATTAAAAGAAAAAAAAAATCTCTGCCAGATATAAAATTTTCTGGTTTTTTAATTGTTATACAAATACCTCACTTAAATAAAGGAAGCAAATGGAAGAATTTAAATCATTTGTTTCTATCTATGCCAATTATGGGTCATGTTCTCTTAGTCGTTTTATTTGTATCAATATTCTCTTATTCAGCTCAGTCATAAAACTCAGTGGGACTACATAGGAAGGCACTTCTCTGTCTGAATAAGGTTGATGTAGTTTGACTAATTCACAGAACAGCATACTGCTCTCCTAAAAGACCAGCAGAATTTACTGTATAGATTAATGAAGGAATGAGGTAAAAAAAACCTCAGTACAAGCAGAGATATCGGCTAAACATTGCTACATTCACACACACACACCACTCAGGAGGGGCTGTGGAAACTGTGGTACGTAAAAAGTGGAGCTGCTTTATGTGCACTTTATGAACCCAGAGCCTAAGACAGTAACTGAATCAAATCACGTACTAAAATAAATTTTCACTTGATTAATTGTTCTCTTCTAGAGTCCTTAAAGAGTTTCTGGTGATGAACAAATCTCAGCATGCATATAGTCTGCATAAGTGCAGAAAGTTTCTTATATTGAATTCTTGGCATGAGCCTCAGAATCAAGATGATTCACAAATTAGACAAGGAATTCAAATAGGAGTTTGAGCTTTGCAGGAACACTTCTCCATGTCTATGAGTCAAACTATTCTTCGTATGAGTGCTACTAGAGGCTGTATCTGTAACACATAGGGAAGCACTCTTTCTCCATTAAGGTGAACTGTGGTCATTTTAGCATGTATTTCATATCTTTTGCTGCAGACATAACTAAATGCTTCAAACTCTTGATCTTATAATTCCGGAATCATTTGCTTATTGATGTCGGATGTGAAAGGAGCTACTCTTTCAACATAGTGGCCTGCCACATGTTCAGTGGAAATTCTTCCTCTGTCTTTGGTCAATGTTGAGTGCCTATCTATTCTTAGACACAAAGGGTTCAAGCTGTTATTCTTCACATAATGACATAACACCATCAAAGGTAGATCAGGAAAAAGAAGTAGTTCATGCTATACTTTATAAATATTCAGATAATGATGTGAAATTACATATAAAAGAATATCAGCCAGTGTTATAATAAACAGACAGAAAAGCATTCCTTCAGATGATTGAGTCATCCTATCTAAGGTACATAAAAATATTTTCTAAAAGTGTCTGTTTCTGTCTAATGACTAGACAGTCCAAGTCACTGAGGTGAGTCCCACATTAGTGGTGAAGATGCTGTCCACCAACCAGGGCTAGCTGGAGAGTCTCACAGACATGAGATATGCTAACATAATCCAGGGTCTAAATTGCATTTAACATGCATTAAAATAACAAAACATTTAACAAATATATATACAGAACACATCTCAAAACTAAGAAGGTCAAAAAAGTGCTGTACCTTTTCATGACTGTGGTAACTGAAACTTCCCAATAATTCAACATCTCTTGGAGTGATTGCAAAGGAAATGGACAACGGTCAGATGGTTTGATTTCTCCAACTTTAGGAAAAAAAGAACTGGGAGGAGATCGGATTCATGTTTTTATTTGGTTGAGAATTAAAATTTGATTTCTCTGAGAACTGGTAGGGTCATTATTGATTAACTTACTGAGTAATATATAGCAATTTCACACAGAATAATGTTGCTCTTTGGTGGCTTCAAACCCTATTTTTGAACAAAATAAACCACAAAATGATAGTATAAATAGAGGAATACCATCTGTTTCTCTGCTTTAAATAGCCCTTCTTGTGGATGGCAGTGTTTCATAATAAAGTCAAAGGTTTCTGTGAGGAAAAAGAGGAAGGGGAGAGGGAAAAGAGGCTTTCAAATAAGCAACCTCCCTTGACAGAGATAGAAGAGTCTGACACAGAGAAAGGAAAAAAAATAAAAGATGACACTATCTTTTTTCCTAGTCCAACTCTTTACTTATATCTGGTTTTAAAAAGATTATTTTAATTACCTACCTCAGTTAATCTAAGATACATTAACACAAGAAGATTAATTCACCCCATATATTATACATTCATCCAGTCTAAATTTTCCCTTCCCTGCAATATCTTCCAAAGAATGCAGAGCAAATGGGTTCTTGGTAATAGGATCTAATAAAATAATGTATACAAGAATATTGTGAACAGATTATTTTTCAATTAAATTATCTTTCCATTAGTAGTATATCTGTTGAATATTTTTCACCTTGGCTTTAATGTGATGCATTTATTTATTTAATGAAGATATGGATGACAATGCATTCATTCTGAATTTTATTTTTCATAATGGAGAGGCCTTTCCAGAGCTCAGCAGAACCCATAATTTCCTTTACTGAAGGCTGTACAAACATACAAAAAGGAGATTGCTCTTGCTCTGATTAATTTATTATCTAACACATAAACCAGACATAGGATACACCTACATGGGCTCTTGCCCTCTGAGCAGACATGAGCTCATTCTGTTTACATCCAAAGCAGATGGAAATTTTCTCTGCCTGTGCTCCACACTAGCTAGAAGCTCCGTGAATACAAATAACATGGTGTTTAGTCCAAGCTACTGAATGCTGATGAAAGATGTTATATCTTAACTTCTGCTTAGGGTTTCCTACAGCTTCTGCTCAGGAGAATAGATGAAGTGAGTTCTATTCTTTCTGAGAAATATTATATAGATATCTCTGAAAAATGGCAATATGGAAGAGAGCAATACGATTTTCAGAGAAAGAAGGACAAGATATATGACAGGAAGAACTAAGTAAATGCAAATTCAAGTACAATATCTAGTCTAAGGCAGAATCAGTGTACTTGAGTCTACTAGAGTTAATAATGACTGAGAGTAATTTAACTCTTCGAGTGAGCATTTAACTGTCGAATAATTAGCTTTATTAACTCCACTACTCAGACAAGTTACTTGTCCAATCATCTGAGATACTTAAATTGTGCTGAAATGAATAATCTCTGAGCAATGCTCTTCTCTCCCCACTGTCTACTGAAAAAAAGACTGCACTTCTCATTTCTAGGATACAGGACTGTTTCCCCTTGATTTTGAAATGTTTGATGTTTCCTTCAGTTTGTAAAGTCTCTGTTCTGACCTGCAACTCATCACTCAGCTACTACAGGACATTATTTTTATTCTCCTTCAATAACCTTATTTTCTGGATTTTTTTCCTATTTTCTGCTGCTCTGCTCTGTAGATTCCCAGTCATCAACTATTGCTAAGGGAAAAAAAAAAAAAAAAATCAAATAAGAATTGTGAGAAAAATAAAAGTGATTACAAATCCATTTTACACTCACCCTCACTTCAAGCTGAAATTATCCTGTTCACTGAGGCACAGGTGGTGATTTTCCTAACTTGATTTGGTCATTAAAAATCCTCTAGCTGCTTCAATACTTTCTCCCTGAGGCCCCTATCAGCACTCTCTTCTCCAGTGATTAGAATAGAGACGATTGGCCTTCTGAACTTATTACAACCCGTTTTCTAATGATCTCATAATGACTGCAAACCTGAGTCCAGTAACCTGACAGATAATGATGTCAATTATGCAAAACAGAAATGAAGGCTTTGAATCTAATATACTGCATTTGGAACTCGGGGGTGGGGGAAGGCAAGGGGAGGCTTATTTATAGTTTCACTGACTAATTCTGTCATATTTCAAACTGTCAATAAAATTTAATAAAGGGGAGGGTGGGGAACACACAAAAATATGGTGGTTACTGGGCCCTTGATACATTTTAAAAAGAGGATTAGTTCTTTTTCCTTCCCTTCTTCCCTAAACATCTTCTGACTCCTGTGCTACTCCAGTGAGATTTAAAAATTTTTGCCCCTTCTATTTGTTTTCTAGTGGAATTCCTATGGGAAATCCTAAGGCTTCTAGGCACATTAGCAGCCAGTGTCAGTGAATTTACTTTTCATTATGACTTGGTAGTAAAGTCATTGTGTAATCATTTAACTCTGAAGACTTTAAAAAATACATATTTGGTAGTAGTACTAGTACTAGTACTAGTGGTCTAATGACACAGGAAAATTCCAAGTTCCTCTTGGTTGTGAACAGCAACCTCAGCTCTGTGGTAAGCTGCTTTATCATATCACCAGTTATGGGTTAAAATACGAGAAAGCATTTAAGGAAAAACTAAGAGATATTTTGCTTTTAGCCTTGAATAAACCAAAATTTGTTCAGTGTTCTTGGAATGCTCCTGTAACATCACATAAGAGTGATGCTTATATCAGGCGTGCATGACAAACCTCCTGTTAGGACATCACATCTCAGAGCCAGTGACAGAAGTGTAATCCATGTTCCAGCCCAATTTTCCTTTTACTAATCTTCATTGTCACAGAATCACACAGAATCACAGAA
>NW_010290232.1:0-2881 GCF_000700745.2 Antrostomus carolinensis | reverse complement strand
CGCCGAGCGGCAGGAAGAAGGGCGGGGCGAGAATTGCTTTTGAAAATACACTGTTTTCAGTGTGGGTCACCACAGGTGCTTCAAAAGAAAGCTTCCCAGAGTGGACAAAAGCAAGAGAAAAGAATCCTCTGGCTCCCCTCAATGGAAGTCTTCCAGTTTTTAACAAAACCAGACTACCGAGGAATACATGTTTTTTGGTAGCAAATGCAAATGAAGCAAGCAGCAGCATATATTGTTTAAAAAAACCACAAAACAAACAAATTCTTGGTGGTTCATACTTGATTCCTTATTTTAACATTTGGAGGAAAATCAAAGAAATTGCCCTGTTCCATTATCTGTTTAAGATTGATTATTTTGGAGCAAACTTCAGGAAAGGCTAAGTGAGACCGGAAAAAAATTACAGCTCATTTTTTTGTTGAGTTTTTTGGTGAGGAGGTTTGTTGTTTTGTTTAATACTCTCAGTATTTCTATATCTATGTTTATATTATAGTCATGAGTTTTAGAAGAATTTGAGCAGTTCAAAGAGGAAAAGGCAGGAGCATAGGTTTACAGCCAAGGTTTAAATGCACAAAAGAATAATGGTAAATTCTAACCTGGTTGACTACTAAGTTTTCTAATACATTTCTCTGCACTAAAAATATTCTTCCTACCACAGTCTACTAGACCAGGGGCTTCAACATAGAGACAAAACCACACTGTGCTATTCTCAGCAAAGCATCTGTTCATACTGATGGTGGAGCTGAGCACTCACAATTCTGACATGTCTTCAGTAGGATTTTTAGGTGCAACAAATACCACCACAAAAGAGGCCAAAGGCTGCAGCTAGCTAGGATAAAAGCTCTGTAGGGAACATTATCAAATCATTAAAGACACAGTGCCTCATCAGAAATTAAAGAAAAAAATTGGCACAGTAATTAAAATGATTGGTAGAGCAGAGTTTTAATTAAGCCAAAACAGTAGTTTTAAATAATGTATTTAATTCAACTTGCTTGTTCATTCTTATCCATAATGTAAATCCATTGAATAAAATAAGTCTGTCCTTTCTTCTCTTCATACCTCCTTCACATTTTTACCCTGACTTTTCTCACATTTATGATAAAGTAGAAAATTTCTCTTTCATCTTCAAAATAATTTAAACAACAAAACTGCCTTTTGATAATTCTTCATGGTTTGCAAATTCATGGTGAATATCTAAACCAAATTACCAATGGAAGAGCATACAAGAATTACCACCTTAGAATACTTTTTAAAGTCAAGACACATGACTTTTCAGACAGAGGAAGAAACAGCAGTTCATTATAAGCAGTTAGGAATATTTGAAACAGGCATAAAGCCTCTTCCCTAGAGCAGAGCTATTTCATTTTTCATAAAAGGATTAAAAATATTGTTATACAGCCTGGACTAGCCAAAAATATAACACTGTATTTTGCATAATGTAACCTTGAGAACAAAAAATGAAAAAGTGAGCGCTTTTAAAAAAACCCACTGTGAATCAATGCACTACAGTCATTAGGGATGATAACAGAATAACAGTGCTCTCAGTGAAATACCTTATGAAATGAAATGTTACAGAACTGTCTCATACACTAATCTATTCATCTGCTGTTAAAGAAAAACTTTGTGATATTTTATTTCATTATTCCTAACAATGCAAACCAGTCTTCTGCTTCCTCTTTTATGATGTATATTTTGAATGTAGATTAATTGTGGAGCACCAAAAAAAACCCCAAAACAAAACCAAAAAACCACAACACACCAAAAAAAAAAACCAACCCTGAAACACTAACCTAACTACATTAAGTTTTATGAAGTAGACCTAAAGAAAACTTCATGTGTCAAAACAAGCAAAAAAACGTGCACCACAATTAACTTGAAGGGAAAGTAAAGTTTGCTGACAACAGTTCAAAAATAACTAAGATAAACTATTATTTATGTGAAAGCTGAAAATCTGCCCTTGTCTCCAAACCTTTGGGGAGGTTCTATGATTCAAATAAGAGCTGGACATTGGCACTGTTCCTTCACAGGCCAAAGCTGAAGGCAATAAAGAGCTTTTTTACAACACTTTCAAACTTAAAGTGATGCGGAAAACTAATACTTGTATCAAATACTATCTCAGCAGCATTAATAGTTCTAATTTTTCAGTGCTATGTAGGGGACAGTTTTTCTAAATCCTATAGATTCTACTCTTTTGACAAGTTCAAGTGGGATTTGAAATCCAAAACAGTTCTGACATCACCAGTGAAGAAAAAACAGCACTGAAAGACACAAGAGCAAAGCTAATGATATGCGGAGATGGACAGACTCCAATTCCCTCTCGGAGCTGCAGTGGCTCTGCAAAGCTATGGGGAATAAGCAGGAACAGAAACTTATCTCTGCCCTGGAAGGAAGCAGCCCTGACCTGTAATTACAGGATTACAGACACAACAGAAATGATGAGCAAGAAGGTGACAATTTCAGATAGCTCCTCTGAGTAAAGTGGTAGTATAAGAACTACATAGCACTCTCTTAACTCTAGCACTGACAGATCATGGTCCTATTGAGTCAAAGACAGAGCTGAAGCCCAGGAAAATACAAAGACTAATTCGTTATTTAAGTGTATGCACATACATCCTGTTGGAAGCAATTTGATATTCTGCTTTAGATTTGCGTATCTGAAGGCAGGCTATGACTCCCCATTAACAATACCAGGAGCAATCTGAACAGACTGCAAGGATACCATGTTCTATAACAGACTGCATCTGTCATGGACTTCACAAGAATCCTCTTCACACACTGACCAGGAGTCACAAAGTCTCTGAATTAGTTACTGAAACCATGTACTGCAGCTAAAGCCACTGTTCACTTCACTTTGAGGCCGGGGGGGGCAGGCAGATCTCATATC
>NW_010290231.1:0-3724 GCF_000700745.2 Antrostomus carolinensis | reverse complement strand
CCAAACCATTCTATGATTCTATGATTTGGCATTGGGAGGGCAGACAAAAAGAAAACAAAATCGAGTCAAAATGTCTAAAGTCAAGATGATATTCTGAAGGTGGGATCATGATGTTGCTGTTATTAACACTTTAGCACCAGAATGTGGTTTAAGGTAATGCTTTGCAGATGATTGAAGACTTCAGGAATATTGAAAGGGAAACAAGGAGGAGAATGGCCAAATACCCATTTTGTTGTGGTTCTGCTCATGGAAGGACAGTGAGTAAAAGATCTGAGGTGAGATGGCGAGGTAAGTGAAGCAGCAAGTTTTGGGTTGGGTGTAAAGTTTCAACCCTGTCTTTCTTTCATGTCTGTGTCGAGCTGTGGTTTGGATAATCTGTGTCTGAGAATCAAAGCCAAATCTGGGGAAAGAGACTTGAGTTTGAAGGCTCAACCTTCTAAAAATAAATGTCTCTGCTCAGACATGTAATTTAGAGTGAGATTCATCCTACTGACTCGAGCAATTAAATATCTTAGCACCCAGTCCAAGCCCATCAGTAAGAGACTTCAGAAGATGATTCATCTGCTTCTAAAATGGATGGGATTTACTGCTCATAAACGTGTCAGTCTCTCACTGTTGACTACAAGGGACTTCATTTGTGTTGTTTAAATAAGACTTGTAACTTCTAGGAAACAAAGGTGAGTGTACGTTGCAAACCCAGGTGCCAGGACGTCTGCATTTGCACAGGACTAGCTGACTGCTGACGGGGATTTTGGAGCATCTTCCCAGGGATGTTTCAGCCTCCTCCCCACACTGAAATCCAGGGAAGTTTGCAAATGGAGAATGTCAAACACAATATGATGCAACATGGTGTGGAATTGTCCAGGTTTGTTGAGATCCAAGCTAATGAGTTCATAAAACATCTCTGCCCTGTGCTCAGCTGAGGACTGATGCTCTCTGCTGGGTGGCCGCTTCGCTCTGTGTGGTGCTGGGTCCTGGATGCCCAACAGAGTTGCAGGTGCATTTGAACAAGACATAAAGAGTTTCTAAAGTAGATCTGAACTTTTATGGTGAAACAGTTTGTGTATGATACCATTAACACAGGCGTTGTTGCGCCAGGTCTTATTTTGCTCTCATACCGCTACATCTTCAGTAGGATCTACTGAATTATATGATGGGGGGGGGAGATGGGGGGGCACAGAACTCATGGGTCATGTGGTGAGGAGCACTTGCTGCAGTAAGGACTGAAGTGATTTATTCAGATTTTCTAGCACATTTTATTATCACATCAGACAAAATGAGTAATTCCTGAAGGAAATAAATACTTGCAGTGAAGCAGAAGCAAAGACAACTCCCAGTGCATGTTCACTAGGGAAGCAGGAGGCATTTACTTCTTGAAGGAACATTTAGTGTAGGTTACATACTGCTAATTTAAAACAAAACAACAACAAAAAAGTTGAGCCACGCATCGCTTGGAGCTGCTTTGGAGCAGCTCTGGTGTTACAGAGAAATGTGGTGTTTCAATAGATTTAAATAAAGACACCCCAAAATTCTTGTGGAATGGAATTTCCAAAATTGTTCTATAAAACTTGCATGGAGTAGTTTTAAAACTTACAGTATTTTAAATTAAAAAAATGAGAGGTTTGGGCTGTTTTTCACAGCTGTTTTGATTTTATTTTGCCAAGTGCTACAACATTGCGTTACTTGGTTCTTTTCAGTTGAGTACAGACAAGGTACATTTTGGTCTAACAGACAGGAAGGTGGTAGCGCTCTCTACTGACTATAGATACCATTTCAGACATTACTATGCTACATTGCTCTTATGGTCCCTCTGTTTATTAATCCTAAAAAAAATGTGAAAAATAATATAAAAATTAAAATCCCTAATCAAAACTCATCACTTGTATAAATTTAGATATGTAAAAATACTTCATGCTCTGGGAGACATCTGATAGCACAGAAAGGAACCCATTCTGTAAGATCAAGGCAACATAATTGTGGAGCATAGAACCAAGCTGGTATCTCTTGTGTAAAGCTTACACTCAAGCTGCAGGGTCACTTTCATGCAAGTTCGTTTAGACTTGGTTTTTATGGTGAAGCACCTCCTCAAATTCCCCAAAACCATTGGTGAAATGACATTTCCTGATCAAAGTGCATATGGATTTTCTGATGGTATTTGGGAGGCACCATAATGCCATGGGCTGCTTCTACTTTTCCTCTTGTTTAATAACCACAAAACCCAGAAATACCTTTCATGGGGATTTTAGTTTATGGAAGCAGCTTTCTGTGGGTTTTTTTCCTCAGTTCTATAACAACCAAGTTTCTTTCCCTTTTCCAACTTTATAAAAATATTAAAAAAAAAAGCCATATCAGGGATTTCCAAGGAAGAAATGTAGGTTTGGAGCTTGTGTTCTTTCTGTACACCAGATTTCATTGCCTGTTTGGTGTGTGCACCCTGCACTGCCTGTATGGTCTCCAGTTGCATGGAAATGCAACAGAAATGGATTTGTGTTTTCATTGCTAGAATGGAGAGTGGCACCTTTTTTTTCTTACACATATCTGGGAAAATATTCTAAAATACTGTGAAGGTGCAGTGTATCAGTCAATAGGATTTAATAATCTTTGACCCTATTTGAGGCTGAATAGGTAGTTTTCAGTTTGCTAAGCAAGACACCTTGATTTGCCTGGTGTGGAGCACATGTTACTTTACCTCTCTCCAGTCCTGGTGCTCCTTAATATAGTTGGGACAGAATAAAACTCTTCAGGTGATGCCCAGTGATTTTGTCCAGATTTCTGTGCTACTTTCTTGTCTTCTAGAAGTCTCTTCTGGAAATCTCTTATCCCTCAACCACTGATAAATCGAGGTTGTTGTTCCCTGCTGAGCAGCAGATACAAACTGGTGTAAATGTTCCACCTGGCAGCAGATTATTGAAAATACACGTGGGATTGGGATGGTGCCATCCCAAGGACATCAGGTGAGACAGTCAATGCCTTACTAACCACTTAACTCCAGCATTCAGTTCTTTAACTTTTCCACAATTTATTTTTCCTGTTCAAAGGTATTAAGCTACCTATTCTGTGCCTGTTTGCAGTGCTGAAGAAGATGGATTGTCCTTGCTGCCTTGGGCTTTTTCACGTCAGTAATGATGGCTTTACTTTTTACCAGACCACAAACAGACTTGCAGGAGCATTTGAATTATTGTTTTTCCTTGTTTTATCCTGTTAGATGGGCAAAGTGGTTACAGCCCCGTTTTGAGACTGCTGAGTGGTTTAAACTCTCTCTTTCTCATTTGTCATAAGGTACAAGGCTGTGTTGTCTCTAACACAATTTTTTTTAAAACCTAATAGAACAACACCCTTGCTGCTGATTTCACGAATCAAAACTTCTCTGCTAAAGTGGATCTCACCAGATACAAGGAGATGTTACCAACACTTGATAAACAACAGTGCTTGCAACCCCTGAGGCGAGCTGTGCTGAGTTGTGGTTACTTCACCAGCTCTAGATTTATTCCCAAGATACATTATTCAATTTTGTCAGTAATAGTTTATTCTGCCAGTTGCTGTGAGCTTGAGGATATACTGGTTTAAGTCATTATTAGTAGGACTGCAGCATTGGCAGGCAGGGGAGAAAATCACAGAAATCGCAGCATAATGGGGGCTGGAAGGGACCTCGGGAGATTGTCCAGTCCAACCCCCCTGCTACAGGAGTGTGTTGGTTGCACAGGAAAGTGTCCAGGTAGGTTTG
>NW_010290230.1:0-10067 GCF_000700745.2 Antrostomus carolinensis | reverse complement strand
TATATATATATAGAACTGGTATAACACTGGGGAGAGGAAACCACAGAGAACAGCATATTCAGGACCTATTTAGTATTTGAAAAACACCAACCATCTCTTAAATCAGATGTCCTGAGTTACTTTAATATTCCTGCTCAGAAAGGTGCCAGCAGAGCTGATTTGTTTGCCTCCTTTTGCTCAGAGGTCTGACAGCAATCAGGCATGTTCTATCTCCTGGTCCTCTCCTCCCCACCATCCCTACCTACTGTCTGGTCACTTCCATCTTATTTCCAGTGCTACCTTGGCTACTGCCAGTGAGAGAGAGCCCTTTCCTTCCAGTGAAGCAACGGATGCTGGCAGGACAAGTTGGATGGTTACCGGCTGTCATACACACAAGGTGGATAAACAAAGTGGGCAAAAACACATCAAATATTTTCCCATTCTCTCTGCTCTGTGGCACCAGGAGGGACAACTTTTTGAAAAGGAAAAACAGCCTTTGGAACAAATACTCCCCTTTTCTATAGTTTCTTCTCCTTTTTTTTTGCTTTCCCACAGTGGTCTATGTGTTCCCTTTTCATGTTCAAGCTACATAAATAGTACCGAGCACCGATGAGGTCTAAATTCTGTTTAAAACCCCAGAAAGGGCTTTTAAGGTTATATCTGAGTCCCCAGACCAGTTATAACTGGAAGAAGAAATGTCTGTGATTTAGTGTCTAATAAACAAACTGCCAAGGACAAGATTGCGTCTTCTCCCATACCCATAATCACTTCCCTCAACATTTGGAGTTGTTGCATGTATCAGCAGTACTCCCTCTAATGCCTGGCCACATTTAATTTTCCTTCTATAAATGACTTCCCAAAGAGAAGTGGGTGTGAATTATTACATTGTAAAATAGATTTTTAAAGATGAACCATGCTGAGTGTAAAATAACTATTTGTGTGAGGAGCAAACATAGCAAAGGTTTATCTTGTAAATCCCATCAAAGGAATTCTGGGCTTAGATTTACACATGCATATTTTGGCCAAAAGGCTAAGGACAAGTGATTTTAATAGCCTGTGTTTTGGAAGATGAGCCTTGAGACTATGATGGTCTCCTCATCTCTAAAAACAGGGCTCTTAAGTGTATTTCAAATCAGAAATGCTTCATCCTCCAAAAATAAGTGTATGTTGCTCATCCCTGGACCTGGCTCAGACCATTCAGTTGGTTTTAAGGGATTGTTCTTTCCAAGAGCTACCCAGCCACGCTGAGCTCAACACACAGCTTTTCACAGCAGAGCTGAGTGCCACTGCCATATCCTGCCCAGCCCTCTGATCCAAAAATCAAACATTTTAGGAACCACGAGTGTGTGTCACTGCTTCCCGCAGCGCTTTGTGCAAAGCCATAGCACCTTTGCTTCTAACAGTTCTCCCTTACAAAATATTATATCTAAAACTATTGCACTGGTAAGAAAATTGCAATCAGAAGTTAGGAAATTGCAAAATAAAGCTCATTTTACTACCTAACTTCAAGGAAAACCATAAAATTATCAGTCCTCTCTTTCCTCTATATATTTTCTTCACAGTTTGTGATGCTCCGTGGGGTATTTCTCTATGTGAACTCCATGACGGCTTGGCTCCAAATTATCCGAACATAAAACTGAGCTTATGAAGCCTCACTCAGAGGTTGTGTGGACCCTTTTTATTGGCACAGACTTAAAAAGAACCCTAATAAACCTTATAGGCTTAGGAGACTTTTTGGTTGCTGGCACTTGCCAGCCACACTGCTCGCATCCCTCTTCCAATGCTCAGGTGGAAAGTGGGCTGGAACCACAACCCGAGGGTTTTATAGGGCTGGATTATCTGCTGGTATTGCCCTCTTCCTTCCCAGTGAGTTATTTTCTTTGAAAGCAAGTGGGTGATGCTGCAAGGATACTCAGAGCTTAATGCAGCTTCATCACCCAATGTTGGAGACACAGCCAAAAATAATAGGGTAATCTGAAATGGAGCCGGGGGACCATTTGCTGGCAGAGGGAGAGACCTGATGGGATTAAAGCTGAAGCACATCCACCTATGTGCAAGAGGAAAGCCTAGCACTTCACAGTCCCCACTCGGTGGATTTTCCTCAAAGCATCCATTTCTCCTCGGGATTTTATTACCGCCTCCAACGATGCTGTAATTGCTTACGTAGGGCAGCAGGCCCGACGTTTAATCTGTATTTTTTAGGGCCTAAACTCTGCTCAGGCTTCTCGTGTTTGCACAGAGCTGAGCACAACAGGCATCCAGTCCTGGCTCCGATCTGTGGTTGCTGCTTTAATTCAAGTCATAATAAATAATAATGTCAGGTTGGAAATAAATCTTCTGGGTTTGGTCCATGGCTGATCCTTATGCGTGGTGAAAGCACCAGTTGGGAAGTTTTGCTGTATCCCATCCTGGGTTTAACTCTGTGCCATCCCTTCTGGCTCAGTCTCAGTTTGGTTGTCACTTGGGGCACTGGTTCAGTACAGATAATCTCACCTTTTCTCTCATTTTGAGCCTGCTCACTGATACTAAAGACACTGCACGGTTTTATTCCCTCAGATCACTCTGATCTGCATCATCTGGAGTGACCTAGAGCATCATTTCTTCATTTCCCAGTTACCTTGGCTTTATCTGATACCTTCCATCACACCAAACATCTCAATAGTAATTATTCAGCCAGAGCATAAATGCTTTATAGCACTTACACCACCAGCCAGTGACTATTGAGATATTGCTTACTGAACTGAAAGAATCAGGACAAATATATGATCCCGTTTACATTTTACAAATAACAAGTCTTCATTATTGCTGTGAATTATCATTATCTTGATACAGCAACAATGAAACAGCAAAAGTAGAGAACAGTGCTGTTAACTCAGATCCAGCTGATATCCCTTTGCATTTCGATGTTGTGTATTCTTAGACCAAGACTCCATGCCAGTCCCTGCAGCCAAAAATACATCAAGAGCCTAAAATAAGTAAAATAGAAACATCACTTCAAAATTCCTTCAAATAACATGTTTCCTTTTCTCCCTTTTTACAGAGCCACAAAGAGAATGGGAAAGATTAAAACTCACAAAAAACGTTGTTTAATTCCTTACCAAGGTGCAAGTAAATAAAGCGTGCCACAGTAAGTTCAAATCACAACGAATTTCCAAGAGGGAAAGGTTAATAATTTCTGTCAAACATTGGAAATGTTAAATGGTTTTTAAATCAAAAATATAAGCACCAGCAGTGACTGAAGCATTGTTTTAGATATGTTTGGGGTGATTTTTTTTCCAGCGGTCAGTGCTTGTCTCTCACATACGTTCTCTTTGTCAGAGATGGAATCGGGAGCACTTACTAGAGGCATCGGGTACTTTCAGCAGCAAAACTATTTGTTTAGAAGGTACAAATTCAGGCTATTTGGAGAACCAAAATCTTTGGGACACAGAGCCTTGCAGTGTAAGCCAGGGGTGTTGGACCCCTCCTGCACCCCTCAAACACCCACCACAGGCCCCAGCCATCCTCAACCCATGGATGGAGAGCACAGGGAACGGATGGGGCACGGTGGGAAACAAATATGTGAAGTCACCACAGTCCCCTCATCAGTGGCTTTCATATTTCATCGTAATGGCTAAAATGACTCTTAAATGAGGGCAGATTATAGGGCCAACCTAATTCACTTACACTGATGTAAATCCAGGTATCTGTTACAACATCGCATGTCGGGGCTCACCACAGAGCAAAAGCTGCTGATAAAATCCCCCGCCTGAGGACAAAGGGAAGCAGATTTCTCCCAGCCAGACCCGATCCCAAGCCCGTTGAAGTCGGTACAAGCTCCTTCAGCTCCAGTGGGTTTGGGATAAGGCCCGTGGTGAGCACTGAGCCAGCTCTGCTGCCAAAACGCAAAATCCTTTTCCATTGGCTTTGCCAGTTTGGTGTGAATACATGTGTGAAGGAGCTTGGAGGGGGGGGAGGTTTTAGAGGTTGGTTTTTTTTTTAAATTGATGAATTATTTCACTCTTCCCAGCATGTGGAGTCAGTGCAAAAAAAAAGGAGAGGGGGCAGGAGATATTTTTCTGAAGCCATCAGCTCCCTGTCACAGGATCAGGGTGGATGTGTCCATCAGAGGGATCTCTAGGTCCCTAGAACTAGGTTAGTCCCCACTCACCACTGCAGAAGAGCAAATCTGGAGTCACAGGTAAACGTGAGTACAGAACCCCACTCGTCAAACCCAGCTGAAATAAGAGGAGACTTGGTGAAACGTGGGATGCAGGAGGCAAAATATCCCTTGGACACAGGTGAGCCCCCCATCCCAGTACAACAGGACTTACTGGGAGCTGTTATCGTTTTAATCCCATTTTCCCTAGTAAACTATGTTGCCCTGAGCCATCCTCCAGTTTTCTCTACCATTCAGCTTTTCCCCCACCGCCAAGTTTTTTTGTTGCCCATGTCCCATACAAGATGTTGTTGCCCCTTTGGCTTTCCAGGGGAAGGGCTCTGCCTTCCTGGGGCTGCTGGAGCGTGTAGCCCAGCTGATCTCAGAATTAGACTGAGGCCTTTGCAGGCTGCCACAGTATAAACAGTTTCAGTAGGGTACATGTTATACAGTAAGATCATCCGAAACCAAACATTTTCCCACTGCACACAATAAACATCCATAATAAATTGCATTATACAAAATATATTTATGGCTAATTTTTTAATTTAAACCACCTGGGAAAATTTTGTTAGATTGGTTGATATGAAGGTCTCAGTATTCTGGTAATCTAATGATATCTAATAGACATAATAGTATGATGTTACAGCAGTCTCCAAGCTTTCATTTTCTGTAGCCCTCTCAGAGATCAAACTGGCAGAACTCATATTTTTTGAAATTTTATACATAATTGGTGATGCAATTGCCAAAAATAACCTATTCATAGAAGTCTTTCTCTTCTGGTTTCTAACTTACTGTAATCACAAAACAGAGCAGCGCGCTGCTTTGCAATGGAATATGGGTTTGGGTCAAGGAGCAAGGGCTACGGTTGTGTGGCAGTTTCCATTCTGCAGATTATTTTACAGGCAATTTAAATTTAGTTTAGAGTTTAAACAGGACTAAAAAGTAGTGCCCCCATTCAGACATATGAGCAATTCTTCAGAAAAGGAATAAAGCTGTAACTTGGGTATATCTCTTTTCTGAACTAAAATTTTGCTCCAATATAAGATTTTCTAAACAAAAGCCGTTGGTGCCAAAGGGGACAGAGTGTTTCTGTTGCATAAATTAAGCCCAGACCTGCAATCTTTCCACCATAAAACTTTCAAGCTCATCACAGATCAGCCAAGATTTCCAAAAATACTCGAGATCATCGCAGCTCTTGTTGAGGCAGCCTCTCTCTAGTCAGCACAAATCCCAGCTCAAACCGTGCTGTGTATCTGCAAGGAGTGCTGGCGGCTTGGTAGTTGCTGGACTGGTTTTAAAGTGCAGCCCATACCTTTAGCTACTTCCTCACCTCCTGTTGTTTCTGGGACGTGGAGGCCATGTGGTACATTTCAGCTTTAACTTTGAATTTCCTTTATTTTGTAGATCAAACTTTGACATTCCCTTAAGGTAGTGGGGTTTTTATGTTGTCGCATATATCCTAGTTTAACAGATAATGCTTCGCTGAAACAGACCACAATATTAAACCCTGAAATAAAATGAATTGTGTTTCACTTCCCAGCTCCTATTGCTGGATTAGCTCACATTTCTTTCTCTTTGTTACATATTTAGCACCAAATACAATATTCATGGCAGGCTAGCTTCTCTCCTCCCACAGAGCTCTGTGGCTGCCTTTTCTTCCAGCAGCGCTGGAGAAGGCAATGCCTCACTAGAGCCTGGAAATGCAAACAAAAGGGAGGGAGCATAAAGTCAGTGAATGATCAGGCATTGCTTTAGACCTTGAGAAATTTTGGTTTTTAATTTAAAAAGGCAATGCAAAGTTGGGGATAACAACATCCACTTCTTCTTAGCTTCTCCTTTATACCTGTCCCCTACCCCACCTCACTGTTTCTTAGCCGAGTTTATCTGCCAGCAAACCCCTCCCTCCCACAGCCTGCGTGGCACAGGAGGCCTGAAGGTGCTTTCTGGTGCTTACTGGTCCATATCATGATCTATACTGGTCTTGTCTGTATCCTGGTCTGGGGGTTAAGAACTGCAGCAGTAACTAATTGCACAGTAACACGGCAGGAACTCACTGGAAAGCCATCGCAGAGCAGTAATCAAACCTCTGTGACCCCAGAGCCTCTTCTCTGTGTTCTAACCTCCTTCCTGTCTTTGCAAAACCCATCTTTACCTTTGCCCTTAAATGCAGGGACAGGGCAGCCCTGAGCCCAGCGTGGGACACCTGTGATACAGGTAAGTAGTGGTAAGGATGGAAAAGACTTTGAGCCAGACACTGGTTCTGCATTGTCTGAGCTGAGCCCAGCTTTTTGAATGGCCGTTTAGTTTTTAAGTGCATTCCTGTGATCCCAGCCTTAAGCTCATGTCTCCATATGAAACAGCGCTGCTTTAACTAGGTGCATAGATTATAAAACCAGGAAGAGTGGTCTGGTCTGCCCCCCTGTATAACACAGGCTACAGGAATTCCCTAAATTAATTCCTGTTTGGATTAGCTCATATCTTTTTAGAAAAACAGCCAACCTTAATTAAGACAAAGGAATTCCAGTGATTTGGAAATCCACCCAGCTCTCAGTAAATTGTTTTACTGGTTAAATACCTTCACTACTTAAAATATAAACTGTATTTCTAATCTGCATTTGTCCAGTTCTAGCTCTGTCTACTGAATAATATGATACTTGTATCTGCTAGTTTGAAAACCATGTGGGATTAAACCTCTTTCTGCTCTTCATAAGCCCCTCCTTGCCTAACTAAATTGAAATGATGCAAAACTGATTGTATTAAATTACACCAAAAGAGCACTGAGTTGCTGCAAAAACTGACAGCAAACTTAGTTACATTTTAAATAAACAAATGTTATGAATTCTTGGTCAGAAACCTAAGTGTCTGAACAAGCCCTTCCATTGTTAAAGTACATCTGTTTAGAAAGTGGTTTACTGCAAAGCAAGGCAATTTCTGTGGACAAGGCTTCGTTAGCCAGGATTTATAAAACTCCATCTGCTTCCCCACTGCCCTTTCCTCATCCACCCTGAGCTGGAGCAACCACCAATGTTTTCCTTTATCCTCCCGTGACACATACCTGTCCTGACAGAAAATTCATTCCACTTTCTTCTTCAGCAACTTGGATGGTTTTATCAGGGAGCTGTGCTCCCGACGACAGCCAGAAAGACCTTCTCTGTCCAGCCACCTTTACTTACATGTGAAGTCAATAAATATTTTACAATTAATACTCCCATCAGAGAAGCACACAATTAGTGCGTTTGGGAAGCATCCCAGGGAACAACATATAGGCTAACATATATCAACTCTGTCTGTGTTTCCTATACGCAACCACAACGTTTCAGAACCTGTGTGGATGTATAGACATAAGGTGCACAGGCTGCAAGCACCCCAGGAGCCTATGCACGCCACAGTTCCTCTCTAAACCAGTACCTACATTAATTACAATTGCAATTAATGATATCAAATTAAAGATATCAAATGTATTTACCTGCTTTTCTATATGTGCATAGATATATAGAGATATTTTATATATGTATATATATACACACACATTTATATATCTCCATGGCATAAAGAGAAAGATGTGTTATGAACACACATGTATGCATACGTATGCAGTAAGCACAGACACATACACACTTATGTGCCCTTAAATAACTAGGTGAATAGGTGAATATGAACACTAATAGCCATTTATGGCAACAACGATGAAAGCTGTCCCTGGAGCCCGCCTGTGGTACAGCAGCCAAAATGATTGAGTACGTACAGGGTATCGCTGCAGCAATGGCACTCACATGGGCCTCCTTTTAGAAATGATTAATATTTAACCGACTTGGTGAACCTGGCTTTGGTTTTAGTTATGATTAGATAGCAGAGCGCACAGAGTAGTCCCACTAAGGATGTTGTGGGATGTCCAAGCAGCTTTCACTCACGCTTCAGAAGACAGACAGAAAGTGAGAAGGGGAGAGAAGGAGAGATACAAGACAGTAAAAAAAAAACCCAACCCACGCTCAGCTCAGTTTGTGTTTGTTTGGAAAGAAAAGGGGGAAAAGCAGCCTGAGAGGCCGGTGTAATAAGATGCTGTAGCTTTCATGAAAGAGGTGAAATAATTTTAAACACAGACACACAATGAGTTTATTTATTTAGCAAGTTGTTAAATAGAGTCTGGGAATTCAAATATTCAATGTTGACATTGTACAGAGCTGGCGGGGAGCCAGCCCGGCTCTCCGGAGGGACCCAATGGCCACGGCGCCCAGGCCCTCGCTCCTCCCAGCCCACTAACTAGGTAAAAGCCATTAGTTATACCCACAAGCAATATCTGAATCCGAGTCAAATAATGTTGCCTCAGCCAGCCAACTTCAAAGGCGTGTAAGTGTGTTTGGCTTTTTAGTGCTGGAACTGCAGCAATATGTCACACTTTTGAAAGAGTTTTGTAAACAGTTCCTTCCCCTTTGTAGAAACATTTCTTAAGTTTCTTGTACCCCATGTAAACAGCGTTAATTAACAAGGGTTACATTTTTCATTTACAAGCAGGGCTGTATTAATAACGAGCTCGCCTTTCGGACCGTCCTGTTCCTTTGTGTCCTTTCTCTGCCCCGCACCATGGCCAGCCCCGGGTGCAGCTGGGGAGCAGCCGGGAAGCACCACGGAGCTGGGCCACGGGCTCAGCCCTGGGCGGCATCACCTACCGCAGCACCACAAAGTAGATCCCAAACTCAGCAGTGGCTGTTGGCCCTGAGTAAGAGATGGTGGGGGAGAGAGAGAGAGAAAGAGAGAAGAAAGAGAGAAAAGAAAAGAAAGGGAAGAAAGAATAAAAAGAAGGAAGAAAGAACATTAAAGAAAAGAGAATTAAAGAGAATTAAAGAAAATAAGAGAAGAGAAGAGAAGAGAAGAGAAGAGAAGAGAAGAGAAGAGAAGAGAAGAGAAGAAGAGAAGAGAGCAAGAATGAGTGAAAGAGAGAAGAGAGCAAGAATGAGTGAAAGAGAGAAAGAAAGAACAAGAGAGATAAACAGAGAGAAAGAGAAGGAGAGAAAGAGAGAAGGAAAGAGGGAAAATAAGGAAGAAGAAAGAAAGAAAGAAAGAAAGAAAGAAAGAAAGAAAGAAAGAAAGAAAGAAAGAAAGAAAGAAAGAAAGAAAGAAAGAAAGAAAGAAAGAAAGAAAGAAAGAAAGAAAGAAAGAAAGAAAGAAAGAAAGAAAGAAAGAAAGAAAGAAAGAAAGAAAGAAAGAAAGAAAGAAAGAAAGAAAGAAAGAAAGAAAGAAAGAAAGAAAGAAAGAAAGAAAGAAAGAAAGAAAGAAAGAAAGAAAGAAAGAAAGAAAGAAAGAAAGAAAGAAAGAAAGAAAGAAAGAAAGAAAGAAAGAAAGAAAGAAAGAAAGAAAGAAAGAAAGAAAGAAAGAAAGAAAGAAAGAAAGAAAGAAAGAAAGAAAGAAAGAAAGAAAGAAAGAAAGAAAGAAAGAAAGAAAGAAAGAAAGAAAGAAAGAAAGAAAGAAAGAAAGAAAGAAAGAAAGAAAGAAAGAAAGAAAGAAAGAAAGAAAGAAAGAAAGAAAGAAAGAAAGAAAGAAAGAAAGAAAGAAAGAAAGAAAGAAAGAAAGAAAGAAAGAAAGAAAGAAAGAAAGAAAGAAAGAAAGAAAGAAAGAAAGAAAGAAAGAAAGAAAGAAAGAAAGAAAGAAAGAAAGAAAGAAAGAAAGAAAGAAAGAAAGAAAGAAAGAAAGAAAGAAAGAAAGAAAGAAAGAAAGAAAGAAAGAAAAGGAAAGAAAGAGAAGAAGGAGTGAACAGCCACACGCCCGCGCTCCACCCTGCGAAGGGTTAATGAAGCGCCTGGTGAAAATGTGCCCGGGATAGGATGGGATCGTCTCGCCCGTCCCGCAGCCTCCCGTGCCCGCACCCGCCGCGCAGGAGCCACCCGGGGACAGTGCGTGGCCGGGACGGACCGTGCCCAGGGCCGGCGCTGGTTGCCCAGGTGCCGGTGCG
>NW_010290229.1:0-5719 GCF_000700745.2 Antrostomus carolinensis | reverse complement strand
TCTGTGATTCTGTGATCCTGTGATATGTTAGGAATTTTTGACCAGTGATAATGAACTGGACAGTGATGGAGAAGGGAACATCTTCGAGGGAAAGAACTGCATGTGTGTCCTTCTAGGATCTCCAGTCTCCCGAATTTAGATACGCTGTGACAACCTGAGAAGCTGTTTTTTCAGGTTATGATGATTCTGTCCATTATCTGTTAAACAGATAAATGTGGAACACTTCAATATTTTACATCATGCTCGTTGTGGAAGTGTATTTTGAGTGTTTGTTTGTACGCTTACTTTAGAACAAATTGTTTATCTTTCTGTGCCTTGAGAAAAAGAAATTACAATTTACTGTATAAACGGTGAGTAAATTAATCTGATTTAATCAGTAATTGTATCAAGTTATTTATGGGCTTATTGTACGTTTCAGGCAGCTGATGCTGAACCAGGCTTGGATACTTAATGGACCTTATTTTCTATTCCAGGTACATGTCAACTTTGTATTCACACCCGGATTTTCCAGAAAAAGGACCAAAAGAGATTAATGAAGAATTGATGAACTCTGTGAGTCACAACCCACTTCTGCTGCTCACTCCTCAGAAAGTCAAACGCTACATTGAAGCACTGTGGAATAAGAAGAGCTCGGGCCAGCCTGTCACCTTCACAGATATCTTTGGAATGCTAATAGGTGAAACACTTATCCATAATGTGAGTTCAGGTTTTTTTAATGATTATTAGAGTTGTGAAACTATTGTGTTATAGCCACTGTTACTATTTCTTTTTTAAATGACCTTGGTAACATTTAACAAAGCATGTTTAGTAAGAGGAATATTTAAAGTTATAGCTGAACAGATACTGGATAAGAAGCTTGTAAATTGCTTTCCTTACTCTGGGACATGTTTCTGAATGGAACTCATTTCTTTAAGAGCTAGGAAAACATCAGAAAAACCAGAAAATTAGCTCAACTGCTGAGTACTTGGAACAAGCTCTGTATCATTGGTTAAAATTACTGCTCAAGCAATTTCAACAAAAAAATTATAGTGTAACCTTTTTATGCACAATTTGCTATGAGAAAAGCAGAATTTGCTTAACTAAATACTAATTTCAAGGTGAAAGATCCACATCTCTTTGTCAGTACCTGCTTTTCTGAAAAAAAGAGACAATAGGAGCGCTTCATACTGTTGTGTTTTATTATTGACAAATCCTAGTTGACTGAATCAGGCACACAGACTTCAAATGAGTCAGGTGAGCAGAACTTGAATTTGATCTTATCGTAAGATTGAAAGGTGTCAGTAGATTCACAGGCTTGTTTTATACACCTGTATCTTCATGAGTATACGTTGCCATTAGGTTTTAAATACTCTAAAATGCTGAAAAACAGACAACACAGCTTGTAGTAACTGTGATATATAGGGTGAGTTCCTGACGATGAAGGGACGTTAATGAGCCTGGGAGGTTGGTTAGAGGTCCCTGTTTGCTAAGGAGTTGAACAAACACACAGAGGTTTAGCTTAAATCTGAACCTGACAGAGTCAGCCAAAAATGGAAATAAAGCTCTTGGTTATTTGCAGATAACACATCTTAGTACTATTTTGTCATCATGACTTTCAGGCTTTCTTGATTAGAGACTCCAGAATATTTTCTGGGGGAGATGCAGATCCTTAGTTAGCAAATGTAAGCAGCCTCTTCATACTCCGCTGACTTTTCTTAAGTTATCTTTGCTGACTTTCCAGAAACAACACAGATTGAAAAACATTACGGGATCTTTAATGGCAGTTCTTCCTGGGTTTTGTCTTTCACAGTAGCAGTGGGAAAGAATTTGCTCTGTCCAGCAATACTGTTTTCTTTTTGGCCATCTTATTTTGGATTCTATAACACATGTTTATTTCATCTTCCTATCACATCTCCTTCTACTCCTTCCTTCGTGAATTGTGCGGTTGGAAAGCATTGAAGCAGATCACATCCTTTTACAGATTCTTCTGTTCTGTTTCTTTTGCAAGTAGCTGAGTTTATCCATTTTCCTTCTTTTTGAGAATTTCAGAGAAATGAGTAGTCTCTCAAATATCAGCAGACCTTTATAGGATGTGTTTGGGTGTAATGTCTTTCTTTTGATGCAGAGAATGGACAGCACTTTGAGCAACATGAAAGAGAAAGTCAATAACGCGCAGTGTGCTCTCCCACTCTTCACGTGTCTCCATGTCAAACCAGATGTCTCGGAGCTTATGTTTGCAGGTACGTTTTCAACCTGTGTATTGGGTCACTTGTGGAAAAGAAGAGCGTGTGGCTGAAAAAAAGCCTATTTTTTAATACGTCTGAGAATAATTGTATCCTGCAGCTTGGTACACTTTGAAATAATTAGCCTTATGGCAAGGATTGGGAAGGAGTTAACCATGATAGGAAACATTCTTCGGAGCTGTCCTGGTTTTGCTGGGATGGAGTTAATTCTCTTCTCAGGAGCTGGAATAGCTGTGGTTTAGGTTCAGGGTGGGATTGGTTATGAGAAGAATGTTGATCAGGTGCTGATGTTATCAGTTGCTGCTGGAGCCCAAGGCCATCGTGTTTGGCTGGTTCACAGCTGCATTAGGACTGGGAGGGGGAAGTGCAGTAAATAGCAAACCCCAAACTGGCATTTGGCTCTGCCAATGAGATATTCCATCTCCTGTCCCATCATGGGCAGGTCTGCTTTCTCTGGCCTTTCTCTGGCCTTCCCAGATCTAAAAGAGGTATTGATCTAAAAAAGGTATTGCCTCTGCCAGTGGATCTTGTTTGCTTTTATGAGACTATCATCTGTATCATTATATAGGATGCTAGATCTTGATTGTTTCTACTGTAAGCTTTTTTCTCCTTTCAGAACTGAACAGCTATTCTTGATGTGAAATGCGTAGTAAGTTTTGAACTGAAGTATTTACACTTTCTTATTTAGTGGATTATAGATGTAGGTAAGATCTTTCATGTTGTTTCAAGTTGAAATGCATTTATTATATCAGATAAACATTCCTTCTGGGAGTGATGGTGCAAGATTTCATGCAGCTGCTAATAGCTTTCATGCCCCGGGCTCTGCATGTTTCCCTTACCACTGGCATTTCTGACCCAGGTGGTGCCAGCTGCACCCAGAACTGCAATAATGATTTTAACTGAACATAATTACAGTGATTTAGTTAAAGACAGTTTAGTGGGGGGTTTAATTTATTTTTTATTAAAACAGCTTCTTTAATGATAAGAAATTACCTGAAGATGCTGATATCCAGAGTTAAAGGAGGGGAATTTAATGTTTGGCTTTAGCATTGCATGCTTCCATCCCCTCCAGCCTCCTTCACCAGCTTTGCTGGTGCTGCAATGCCAGACCAGTCAAAATTTGGATTTCTGGGGTTTTGCTCTTGAAAGTCATTGTAGTAAACTTATATCTGTGAGAGGATGAGTGTGTGTTGCTCCATACCAGTAAGCGCTACAGAATTCATTTGGGAAGCAGGGATGCCTTGAGGTGTGGCTTGGTAGCACTTGGATCCCAAGCTCCAGATTTCTGGGGGATCCTCCAGTCGGTGCTTGGTTGGCTGCCTTGATCAGACATACTGGCCTGAGTCTGTGGTTTTGATCTGCCCACACAGAATCACAGAATCATCGAATGCTGTGAGCTGGGAGGGACCCACAAGGATGATGGAGTCCAACTCCTGTCCCTGCACAGGACAAGCCCAACATTCACACCATGTCCTTGAGGGCCTTGGCCAAATGCTGCTGGAATCTTGTCAGGCTTGGTGCCATGAGCACCTCCCTGGGGAGCCTGTTCCAGTGCTCCACCACCCTCTGCCTCAAGAACCTTTTCCTCATGGCCAACCTCACCCTCCCCTGCCACATCTTCCTGCCATTTCCTCTGCTCCTGGCATTCGTTGGTGGCCAGAGAGAAGAGATCAGCGCCTGCCCCTCCTCTTCCCCTTGGGAGGAAGTTCTAGACCATGATGAGATCTCCTCTCAGTCTCCTCTTCTCCAGGCTGAACAAACTAAGTGCCTTCAGACTCTCCTCACAACCTTCACCTCTAAAACCTTCCCCAATTTTGTGGCCTCTTCTGGACACAAAAATATGTCCACGCATAGATGTGCCCAATCCTGAATCTGCCAAATGCTTCATGTTGGTAAAATATTACCTCTCTGTCTTCCCTCCTGAGAACAGGAAGAATCTGTTCTTCTTCAGCTGGTGTGAAGCAGTGTAGAGTTATGATCTAACTGACATCAGGGCCACATCCAAAATGCAGTGAACACAGCTGAGAGGTTTGACTTTTTGCATTAAGCCACAACCAAGGAACAAGCCTGGTGTACTGGGATATCAACACTTCAGCATTTCTCTTGGGACAGAGTTCTCGTCTCTTGGGACATTCAGGTCTTACTCATTTAAATGACTACTGTCTCAACAGGCTTCTGGAATGGCGGAAGCTGCTGCTGAAGCCCTTTAATTTTAAGGCAGAAATCTTATTTCCTTAAGCAGGATACGTGATTTGAGAAATGATGATCCTCAGTGCAGATATGAAAATGAAAATGGATTATCGCAGATTAAATTAATTCTAATCTTAAATTTGCTGTCAACATGGTTCTGAAATACGTATCTGCTAATTCCTGTTTATGTAGCTAAAGGGAAATACCATGAAATTCCTGGATTGGGTCTTCAAAGAAATTTCCTTCAGTTCCAATGAATGTGAAGATTTGTGGGTGGATTATTTGGAAAATAGGATGTTTTGTTTGATTTAGCCCAGATATGCATTGCCCCATGAAACAAAACTCTGGGCAGTCGTGATTAAATCTTTCCTTTTCAGGATGAGTGATTAACCTTCTGCTTTACATTTCAACAGAAACACTGAATATCTTGAGGAGTGTGTGGCACCCTATGATTTCTGGGGATTTTTGAAAATTTCTTTTGCCTTTCTGTTTCAGAATTATTTCTAATTTGTTTACAGAAGCAGTCAGATCAGTCACTACTAAAAGTATGGAAGATCAGATGGGTGAAATACTAAAAATGTAGAGTATTTTTTGTATGTTATTGCTCCCTTTTTAAAAGAAATTCTCTGATGGAAGCAACTCTACTGGTATCAAAGAAAATATTTCAAAATCAGCTAAAATCCATTTTAAAAAAGAAAGTATACATCAAAGTAAATAAATCACTCCCAAAATTTTCTGCTAGGATCAGGAAATGCATTTGAACATTTTATTCCATATTTTTATTGAGCTCTGCATTTGATAAAACGGCATATACTCTTAAAAATATATTTTGCATCATTTGGTATTAATAAGTTTCTCAGCTGCCTCTCAGCTTTGCATTTTCATATTGGATTTCACTAGAAACTTCAGATTTTGGTGGGTTCCAAATGCCTGTCCTGGAATCTTTCACAACTTTTGTGATATCAAATAATCTTTGTGCTGCTTTTATCCCTGCCCTCCACGTTTTTGGGAGGATCACAGTGGAAGAAAAGGAACTTGGAACTTGGCCCCACGTTGTATTTCATGTGAGATGAAAACCAGATGTCATTTTGTTTTTCTCATTTTTATCACTATTTTATACTTCTGTTTTTACAACCTCGTATTTCTTCACCAACGTTTGTGGTGATGAGAGAATGAGGATTCCTTCTTCGCCGTGACATTAGACTGTCCTTCATTTGAAATAAAAGTTTTGACTTCAGCACAACCTAAGAGATACTTCTGTTTGTTATTGGGCTTCATGGCATGAAGTTCAACAAGGCCAAGTGCCG
>NW_010290228.1:0-1485 GCF_000700745.2 Antrostomus carolinensis | reverse complement strand
ATACATAAACATACCATTTCCCAGAAATCATCTACATACTCTCCTCCTAGTTTCGATTATGCGCAATAAAAGCTGGAAATGTCTAGAAATGGGTCTGGGGTGCAATCGGAGTAGGTGGTCCAAGAGTCGGTGGTCGCGATCTCCCCCTGCCGGAATTACCTTTCGCTTAAGGACGCGGTTCCCTGACAGGTACTTGCCAGCTATTATGGTTGGCTTCCCTCAGTTTCATTAATTCCAGACCCTGACAGCTACATGCATTCTTCTGATACTATAAATCAATTCGTGAATCAACTGGTGCCTGGTGCTGCTTGCTACCTGAGTTACCGAAGTTCTAGATGATTGATTTTGACCAATCCCTTCGGCCTTGGTACAGCCTGTACAGAAGATTTCATAGCAGCAACATTTAACCGTTACTGGTTAAATGTGCAATAGATATAAACATATAATTTCTACTAAAATATCTCCTAACTCTATATATTTATATTAAAATCAAATACAACTACTTCTTATTAATAATAAAATGGCAAATCAGTAACACTAAGAAGGAACACAACCCTCACTGATTCCCAAAGTGCATAAACGACACAGCAGGCTGGCTTGGTATCTGAAGAAGACAATGGAAACAAGGGCTACACTGTCAGCTTCAGATCTCACAATTAAGACGTACCACTTTTGGGAGGTAAAAGATTTGAATATTAAGTGCCAATTGGATGGATGAGAAGTACATTCTTGCAGCTTTTGCATTAACAGTCTGGATTGCTAGTCAAGACAACACTGTGGAGCACTAGCCCACTACATGAGGCAAACAATAGGATGAGGGGTGGAACATGACAAGAGGCTAGATTATTCTGGCCTGATATTGGCAACAGGCAGACAGAGAAGTTCATACTGTAAACTACCAGTACTTATGGTCTTATGACTTCAGAAAATTCAGAATTATTCAAAAGCACATTCATATGCTCTAAAAAACGTATTTACTATAGGCTACATAAGTATGTACCTTCTGATTTTCTGTCACGATACACTAGAGTAATGAATTCAAATAGTTTGTGGCCAACACAGGGGCATAAAACGTGTCACTTATAAAATTACCTAGCTTCTCATGGTCCGTGTAACTCCAGACTCAACTGCACTAAAACACACATTACGTGTCTCACCAAGGGCACCGGCAGTGGGGGCCTTTGGATGGCAGGGAGCCATCAGTGTGCTGAAGTGCTTGGGGTGACAGACCTCAGCAGCAGTGGGACCAGCACCATGCCCTGGTGTGACTGCTTCTTGCCAGCAGCATCCCTTCAGCACAAGGACAACACTGGCAGGGTACACTGACCTGTGGCCTTGGCTCAGCCCCCAGTTTCCAGGTGGACAGAACCAGTCCTGAAGATACGTCCCAGGGCCCGGACGCGTGGCAGCGCTGGTCACCTTGGTCTAAAACTGCTCCTGAGGCGCAGGTGGGGTGTGAGCGTGGGCAGCGGGCTGGCCTGGGCC
>NW_010290227.1:0-8592 GCF_000700745.2 Antrostomus carolinensis | reverse complement strand
GATGGGCCAGGGGAGGTTTAGGTTGGACATCGGGAAAAGGTTCTTCAGGCAGAGCACTGGAACAGGCTCCCCAGGGAGCTGCTCGTGGCACCAAGCCTAATAACATTCAAGAAGCATTTGGCCAAGGCTCTCAGACACGTGGTCTGAATCTTGGGATTGTCCTATGCTAGGACAGGAGTTGGACTGATGATCCTTGTGGGTCCCTTCCAACTCACAACATTCTGTGATTCTAGCTTACAAAAAAGAAGGTAGTAGCAAATTTTAACACTATCAAAGACTTTTCTGCACAGGTTGCAATTTATCCCGCTCCTACCATACTGTATGTGTGCTGGAAACTGCAGTAAAGTTTGTTGTCTTTGGAGATCTTAATTATTTTTGTTCATATCTGAACTAGGTGGGTAGTGGAAGTGAATAAGAGTTTGCTGTTAAACTGAGACATGTAGATGCTTGTGCTATCAGGTAGGAAGGAGGATGTGTAGACTTACTGCAGTTGTTTTTCAAATGGGTTTGCTATAGTAACAATTAACAACAGTATTTTATTATGTTTTGCCTGAAATGTCTTTTGCAGATGTCTTGAAAGACAGTAAATATAGTCTGATAGAAGCAACGTGCATGTTTACCAGCCTTAAATGTTGCTTAAATTGTTTGCCAGGTAGCGATAACATTGAGACCTGGCTGTTGACAGCTTTGGAAAGTAACCACTTTAAGTGTGACAATCACCTCTTGGTGTTAGTGTGACTAAGGTTGCAGCAGTCATATATTTCTGTGTCTCCTTATTACTAGCTCATCTGCAATCACTGGGGTGCAAATACAACTTTACTGATTCTAGACAGAAAGGAATCTAAGCTCTCACCAGTTTAGTTGACCATGAACTACTGTGAGTTTTTCTGGACCCATCACATTTGACTCTTATTCCCAGTAGTTATCAAATGCATCACGAATCTTTTTGTCATTTATTGTTTACTCTGTAAAGTACAAAATCAGGACGAGGAATACACGATTAATTTCATGGAGCGGTAAGCATAACATGCAGCTGTACTGTCTATCAAAGTGATTGTCATAAAATCTGTTAGGAGACTTAAAGCCTGAGTGACAGTTAACTTAAAGAAAGTTTGACATAAGTATGTTCCATGGGAAAATGTCTTAATAGCATCATATCACGTGAAAAGTTTTAAGAAATCTGATAAATATTAGTCATGAATTCTACTTCTTGAAGTAAACCACAGACCAGTTAATTTCAGTTTCCTTTTGTTTCTCTTTCATGCCTTTTTCCTTCTGGATAGCAGCTTAGAAGGTGCTGAGTTTATGCTTTTGGTTGTGCAAAACAGCAGTAAAATGTGTTAACTGAAATCAGCATGTTTCTACTGGCCCTTGTGACTTGTGATATCATTCTCTTTGATTTGTTACTAAAGACAGATACCAAAAGTATTTGAAGAAGCTTTATTCAGATTTTTATAGGCATCCAAAAGTGATCTTGAGAGTGCTGTCCAATACAATAGTATCCTGAATTTTTTTCTTCCCAATAAACAATAGTTTAATGCAATTGAAGCATGAAAAGAGTCTAATATTTATTTTACAACTGACTGTTTACCAGACAGCGGAGACACTTAAATATATGTGTCTATAGAGCTCTGAACTGAGAACTGTACCTAGGCAAGCAATTAGAAGTTCAGCAAGCTGTAAAGCAGGAGAATGTTGAACTTCTTTTCCCCAGTTATTCTCTTTCAGGAGTTCACCTCAGAAATGTCTGTCTTAACCTTTACAGATCTAGAAGCATGACATAACTGTGCATGCTGAAGACTTCTGAATGCTTCGGTAAAATCTTTTTACAGCCACACGTCAGTCCTGTAGCCAACCTATTCTGTGAAGGCTTTGCGAAGACTGCTAGAAGCGATACAGTTGTCAGTGAAAGGGGAAAAAATGTCCCTGTTTCATGAGTAACATAAGTGATGCTGGCAACAAGGAGTTGGTGGAGAGGCATTTTGCCAACATGCATATGTTAATTGGCATGTAATTCATCTACAGCTTGCCACAGGATTTTACATATCAGTAAAACTGAGTCTCCAGGTTGCTATAGGTTGTCACTGTGTTGTCAGAATGGCAGCTGTTTAATCCAAACTTTTCCTGCTTATTTCTCTGTTTTCATTAATACTAAATTAACTACCTGACTGCATGGCATCTTAATGTAAATATATGTCTATATATCCAAACCCTGCAAAGTATACATTTTTTAATGCTAAATAAAGTTTCAGCAAAGCCTTTTATGAATAACTACAGAGTTAAATAACTTCGTCATCAGTTTTCTCCTGGCTCAGGCAGTAATGCACATTTCATTTCTTTCTTCTAGGAGGGGATGACCGCCGGGTCTTACTTTGGCATATGGAAGAAGCCATCCACTCAAGAGTCAAACCAATTCAGCTGAAAGGGGAGCATCACTCTAATATCTTTTGCCTAGCTTTCAACAGTGGCAATACAAAAGTATTCTCTGGAGGTAAGGAAGGAAGAGCACTCTGATTTCACAGAACTTTGCATTGTGAATGCCTTAGAGTAGAAGCCATCAGCGAGATCCTGCCCCACATGAAAGGTCTTTTCAATAGTCCTCTAAGGATCTGGAAGGTGTCCTTAATCAGCAGCTGAAGGTTTTTTGGGAGTAGAAAATTCTTTAGTTATCATAACTCTTTCAGTTTTGTCTCACTTCTCCTGTTCACAGACCTTGATGTAAGGGCATCACATCTTGAGCTGTCATGAGAATCCTGGGTCCAGCCTTACCCCTACTTGTGCTACAGACTGTGGAACGTGGTCTTTGTTTCTCCCTCTTAGCTGTACTGAGAGCAGAGCCTGCTTCCTCTCTGCACTCAAGCTGATGCTTGAAAATCTTTGCTCCTACTAGCTGATATAATGCACCCTCAGATGGCTAATGAAGGACTATTGCCATCTATTGGTAGATCAGTTATTCTCATATCTCATTTCAGTCCTCACTAGATGAGTGTCTGCCTTCTAGAACTGCTGGCATGCTGAGCTCTAATTTGCCTTGATATTCTTCATCTTTTTAATAAAATCCACTTTTTAACAGAAATTTTAATTCAGTCTTAAAACTAATATAAGTAAAGTGGACATGTACTTGTTCTGGGGTAATAATTCCTAGAATTCAGGTTCACTTCACTACTTGATTTTTGAAGTGTTGAGGTAGGGAGAAAAATTGAATTGAGAAGAAAAAGGTACAAGACTGTCAAAATGCAGTCAAAGTCATTTTTTGCTTAATTTTACTTAATTTCCTCTATCTGACATGTTTATAGAAAGAATAGTAATTTGTATCTTTCATCCCTGTGTCCGTTAAGGTACAGTTAGACTTATTTTAGGATATTATGAGACTACTTGGTCAGATCTCTTCATTACCTTTTCGAACCAAGATTTGTGAACTACAAATTAATGCTATAAATTGATTCTAAGCACATGTGAATGGTAGAAGCTTCCTACCCTTCAACGCTGTGTTAAAACTATCACCCCTTAGAAAAAAGGCCTGATGAAGCTTAAGATGGTGTCAAATTTTAAGGGTGAAATTATTCAGATATACCTACCAGGTGGAGAAAACCCTAAAAATGTCAAATAGTGATGCGTATCTTCCGATTCTGGGGACTGTCTTTTTTATGAGAAAGACAGCAGTCTGCACTGTCTTCAAATTGATGAGTGGTTCCAATGAAATTTTGGTCTGGAGCCTGTTTTACTTTAGCTTGAATTCAGACAAATGGAACCTTACATGAATATTCAAGGAGTGAACTGTGCCAAATCTTGCTGGAGCAGCTGTAATGGTATTTTCTCATTTCCAGCTCAACTCTCTGCCCGTTGGGCCCTGCTGTCAGAGGCTACTGTTTTCACAGGAAGAGTAGCAGTGTGGTTTGACTGTACATTGCCACTGCCGTGAAAGATTTATGTCATTGATTATGGTGGATTTTTGCTAAGATGCCAGGTTAGATGAGCTGTGACAGCTGATGCGCAGACAAACTGGCCGTTCTCATCTCTTCTTCCTCCTTTACTTTGCATAAACATACTGTGCCTCTGCCAGAAATTACTTCCATTGGAGGAGTCAGGAACTCTTTCAGCTGCTCCACCAAGATTCACAGAGCTCATCTGCAAGGGCTACAAGTCTGACTCTTGGATCCCTTGTAAAGAGTCATTTTGCTGCGTGGCCTAGATGTACCATCTATTTTGTCTCCTTTGGTAAAATGGGGCTAACCTATATTTATTCACTCAACAATGTTCTGGGAGATTCTTAAAAAGTCTAAGAGAACTGTGAGTTGTAAGATCTATTGGTTGTCATCCCCCTGGTACTGAAGTTAGAGTTGTGTTCAAAACATGCAAGTCAGAATACTTAAAAAACCAACCAACCAAACAAAAAAACACCTAAAAATTTGGTTATGGAAACTAGCACAAGGTGTGCAGAACTCAGTTCATTCTGTAAATAAAGCTGACAATGACTAATGACTTAGGATCTGATGACCTTTCCCTAAAGTAGCACTTGATAGCAGAGGAGAAAGAATTTTCCACTTGAGTACAAACTGAATTGCATCCAAGGAATTTCAAAGCTCTTAGCTTTGGAAGAGTGCATGTGTAGCATGCACCACATGTAGTCATTACAAAAATGGAAGGCATGAGCTGAGTGGACAGTAATAATCTCTGGAGAAGAGATTATCTTTTCCACGTAATCTCTGGAGAAAAAACTGTGTCAAGACACCAAAGAAATTCCCATCCCTGGAGACTGCTATTTCCCTTCTCTGTCCATGCACCCTGAGAGTAGAGCAGCATTTGAAATGAAAGATCCCCTCTTAGTAAACTGCGTGGACTTTTTTTTTTAATGTTAGGTATATGAAAAGCTGAAATATACCTGCAGGGAACTGAATTTGTTTCTGTAGAGGCCTGATGTGACAGATAGGGGTTTTAGGCCCCCTTAACTGTGCTCCAATGTATGTGCTCTGCAGCATATCATCCTCACGGGTACCATTGAAGGGAATGGCAGATAGTTCTTGCCTTTCTGAGTGTCGTAACTGCAGTTATCAAAACAAGAGATTATAAATGGGAGAGTTGAGTATACAATTACAACCCAGTTACTCTCAACAAAGAATGAACTCTCCTGTGTTAAAGTAAAACACTGTAAGTGGGAACCCTGCTGGGCTTAACAGCAGTGATGTTTTCTGCAGGGATGAATCCTTACCACAAGCAACCAAGCAGTTTGTGGTTAGATTTTTGTCACCACCTTCTCTCACACACAAAACAAAGAGAAGCAGTGGTTTTTCCACACACTGCCTCCTTTTGTTCTTTCTTTTCCATTTTGGAGCTTGTGATGGAAGGGAAGGTTGATCCCATGATGACTAGAGGCCTGAAGCCAGGCATCTAGAATGATTCTCATGTTCATACTGTATGGAGAGTGAGGAGCAGGACTGTCTGATGGAGGAAATTTTCTCAGTGGAGGAACTGGGCTATGTTTTTCACTGGTGAAATACATAGGCACTAGAGTAGCTTTACTAGGTATAAGCCTTGCCTGTAATGTGTAAGGGGCAGTTTCCATTGCAATTAATGATCAAAGAACACTTACGCATAAGTTTATTGTACTGTGGAAAAGATGAGCTACTGCAGTAATCGAAGGCTGACTTGATTTAACTAGGAGCCTGTGCAAAGAGCAAGTGGATATAGAAAACTCATTATTCAAAGAGAACTTTCTCATATTTCTTCTGTTGGGACAGAATGCAAATTTAAATGTGCATGGGATAAGTTAAAACTGAGTCAACTGAACACTTCAGAATCATAACATGAAATCTTACTCCTCCTTGAACCTCTGGCTTTGCCGTACATTAGGAAAGCTTCACATCTTGATATCACAGTTACATTGACATACGGAGCATAAAATTTGACTTTTGCGGGATTTCTTTTTTTTTTTTTTTCTTCTGAATTAAATATTAAGTATTTCTAAAGAGGAGGTGCCAAATTAGATAAATTAATATTCAGTGCAGAGACTAAAAAACCCACTCTATTGCTATAGCTTGAAAAACACTACATGAGCCAGTGGAATTACTTTGTAGCTGTGACCCTCTTAGTCTGCATGCATGTGGTTAGTTTCCATTGTATTCAATGGATATGGTCAAAGAAAAGTGACATGATTGTCTGGTTACTTGGTTTGGTTTTTGTTAATACAAAAGAAATCACACTGACTGTCACTTTCCTGCCTTCTCAATGGTTGCAAAGCCCTGAACGCTGACAGTGTGAACTGGCGGCGTTTGAGCTGGGAGCCCAGTGCGTTTTGCTTATGCCATCTCTTTTCACTGTCCATTATATTTTTATGGAACATCCTCTGAGCAGGAAGAAAGGTGTATTTGTGTGAGAATTAAAGGTGTTCTGCTGCTTCATATAATATTCTTCTCTTTACTGCAAACATCCCAAAACTCAAGCTCAAACTGAACAAAGAATGATCAGTAACACAGTTAAGTAGAATTATTTGTTGAGCAGTAGCAGATGGAATGGGTTGGTACTTTTGATCATGGCTGGAAATAACTGAGCAGAGGACTGACCACTTGGCAACTGACCTGGTCTTCTCTCTGCTTTGGTTTTGTTTTTGAAATAAAAAAAAATTTTAAAAGTGTTTTATTTTGTTTTTCATTGCAATGTTTTTTAACCATTGGAATGTGATGTTAAGTGTTGATATTTCTCTTTTTAGGCAATGATGAGCAAGTTATACTCCATGATGTTGAAAGGTAAATATGCAGTTTGTGTTCCCACTGCTTCAAGAGCTACTTTGATGTCAACTCACTGGAGGCGCTTTTTGTTTTGAATTAATAGTCTGGGAGAATAGCACAATGTTTAAATCCTGAAACATGCTTTTTATTTATCTTAATTTGTATCTGGAATGAAATATTCCCCATCACTCAATTTTTTTAAAGCACTTGGGTTCTGCATCATTTAGACTTGGGGAAAGAGAATGGTTATTAAATGGCTTTCCTGCAGGCAACATAGTAGGTTCTGAGTAGATTCAGAGCCAGATTATTCTGGCACAGTTACAAGTATTGTGGCACATGTGGGCTTTTGTTTTGTTTTTCAAGACTCTCACCTGACTTGTATTTAGGATAGCTAGTGTTTGGCCTACCTAGCTAGCTTTTAAAACTGACTGCAGCTGCCTGATTCTCCACAGTAATGTGAAGCATATTTATTTTCATACTTACTTTTACCGAAATGGCAAAACAGTTGGGAATTAGGCTTCATCAAGATTAGGCTCTTAGTCAAATTATAATTAATGCAGTAGTGGTAATGTATTAGATTTGGCTTCTCTAGATAGCATATCATGTCTTTTCAGCTTACTGCTTTTGAAGTAGAAAAACTATAAAGTTAGAATTTTGGTCTGTACTAGTAACTTCTACAGATTTAAGCAGTGACTGTTAAAATAACATGAACGCAAAAAAATCAAGTATAAAGAAAAGGCAGGAAGAGATATATGTAAGAACAGAGAAATATAAAACCTTAAATCTTTCTGAGGTGCTCAAATCCTGGTTAACATAATTTGGACACCTTTCTTGCTAGGTTTGTCCAAAGCCTTTTGCATTGAAATGATCAGTGTACATCTGCCTGCCATCGTACCTTGTAACTGCTTCTTGTGTAAATCTTGCCTGAGAGCTGGGCAAAAGTAACTTTGTCTTACTCTTCTAGTGCTTTCTTGGAAATATTGTTTTGTTTTGTTGTTGTTTTGTTTGGGTTTTGGGGTGGTTTTTTTTGGGGGGGGAATGTGTGGTCTTTGTGCATTTATTGTTTGGTTTTGGGGTGTTTTTTTGTGAGGGTTGTTTTTTGTTTGGTGTTTTGTTTTTGTTGTTTGTAATTAAATGTGGAAATGTCAAAATTTTAGATGCTGGTGTTTGTTGCATTCTGACTTTTCAAGCTTCTACAGGATCTTTGTCCTTGGCAATTTTCTATATAAAACATTTTTTCCTGCTGTGTCTTGCTTAGATGTTTTAACAGGTCTTTTTGATACATATGTATTTTTAAAGTGCTTTTGTTATCAGGGTATTTTTTTTTCTGTATGCCAAGTCCAGTTATAATGCATACAGAATTCATTCCTCTAAGGCTATTTGTGTGATCTTCTGAAAGAAACCTTACTAGTCTGACACACTGAATTCTGACTGATAGAAAGGTACTCTGTCTTCTTGAATGATAACACTTGGTCTATCAATTGCTTTTTCATTCTTTTAAATGGCTTTTTCTGTTACTGCTTTTTTGGCCTTTCTGTTAGTGGTCCTTGAGACAGAATTAGTAGGCCTGTCACTTAGAACATCAGTTGCCATGTGAGCAAAACACTGATTTTACATGAAATCTCTTTGGTGGAATTTCCATGAGGTGTAGGGCTTGTATACAAAATATATTCTCTAAAGAAATAAGAGGGTTTTGCCAAAGAAATAAAACATTCTGACCTCTCTATGACACTGTTTTTTCCTTTTTAAATTATCTAAAAAGTTGGGAAAAAAAACAGAAAAGGCTTTTTATTTTTTTCATAGATACAGAATGGCTGAAATCTAGGTACTTTTGGGGGACTTATTTTTATTTTCTTCTTTTTTTTTT
>NW_010290226.1:0-12971 GCF_000700745.2 Antrostomus carolinensis | reverse complement strand
CCCCAACATTCTGTGATTCTGTGATTCTGATTCCAGGCTGAGTTCTCCTTGCATTATAGGATGTGACTCCTGCTGTGCTCTGCACTATTTCAAAATCACACTTTAAAAACTTCAATTCACAGCATTTTTTAATTTTTTTTTTCAGATGGACCACTATTGACATACTGCGACACCTCTGCCCAGAATGGAAGCTTGTTAGCTACATTATAAATCACATCACCACAGAAGCAGATGGCCTGTGGGTAGATGTCACTTTGCACATGCTGCAGATCCCTATGCAGGGGCTGGCTGCAGGGCTGAACCATAACACAATACTAAACCATCAAAGTAAATATTATGACTCTGTTTTGTCTTCCTAGACCAATGGGTATAGCCCAGCCTCCTCAGCACCCACTGACAGAAGGCATCCTCTGACTGGACATCAAAAGGAAATGACACAGGTTTTATTCAACAGCCACTGCCTGTAAAAATCTCACTAAAAGCAAGAAAGGAGTCATAGTCCATGGCCAATAAAGGTCGAGAGCTTAGCATCTAACATAAGCACAAAGACAACTGGGATACCCCCTCTCTCACCTGTTCGAGGCAATGGAGAAAAATATCTTGTCAACACAGGCTGTCAGTGCACTGCAGCTCGTCTATGAACTGACATCCTAATACAACTACCTGGTATTGCACAAAACAGTGACTGCACAGAATCACTTGCCTGGTTTTGTGTAATGTAGTGCTTTCACATTTGTTTCCCAGGCCATTTGTTTGCAAACTGGCCTCTTATTTCACCAGTGAAATTGAAAGACAAATCAATATTAGTTAAGAAAGTACAGAACCTGTGAAATGTAACATCAGGGATATTTGACATTTCAGGTAAAAGGAATACATTGAATAAAGATTAAAGAATAATTGATTGAAGAACAAAGATGACAAGGAATGACAAAGAGCAAAGTGCTCCTGATAGAGTTTGCTCTAGAGATAGGATTTGCTTTTACTCAGAAACACCATCCAATTCTTGAAATGCCAACAGAAAAAAAATAATCAGGAAGTACAAATGTGGTCTAATGTCAAACAAGAGATGTAATTTCAAGTCATGAAACAGCAGATTTCAGTGGAATGGCACATCCTTCATTTGGCCTGCAGATTGCGCCACACAGCTACAAACAAAGCAGCCCCTAAAACTTTGTGGGTGGCAACACAAAGGAGGCATAGAGACCCTCTGGATATATTACAACATTATGGTACAACTCTGTTTATTAAATCAGTCTTTCATTCTCTGCTTTAAAATGTCTACAGCTATTTCCCCCCTTCTATCCTCCTCCACTTCAGTGTACAAATGGATTATTTGAACAAGTTTAACCCTGGCCACCGTGGCAGCACCAAGTCTGAACCTCAGCTCTTTCCTGTGGAGCTGAAGCAGGACACTGCATGGCTGCAGCACTCGTCCCCTCCCTACCAAGAGGCTGCAGGGCTCCTGGGAAGCACCCTTGACAGATGATGGCTACCCACCAGCTGTTCCTCTCCTGCTGACTTCTAGCTGCTTCCATGCAAAGCAAATAGAGGGTTCACTGGGTGCCTTACTGAGGGCTCGTGGTCTACGTCCCTGGGATTGCTTCTGTCAATGGAAAGAGGCTGGCAAAGAGCTCCAATACTGCTGCCTTGTTAACAGGAAGCCACCTGAGTAAAAGACCACCCTACAGGAGCAACTGCCCCCCACAATAGGGATGACAGTGATGACAGGGGCTGAGCAACAGAGTACAGAATGATTAAAATTGTTTGCTCTACAGGAATTCCAGCCCCTTAGGCGTACTCTTCCATATACAAGAGTAGTGACACTTCTCTCTGTTTGTCCTGCCTTTTTCATTTTTGCATACTCCCAGGTACTATTTGTAATTTCAGTTCATATCCTAAAGCATTCCACAGAGGCATCATTCACTACCTTTCAGGATACAGTGATCAAAGTCACCAACAATGAGATTTTTCTCTCTCTTGGAATGTTTTTGCTGTCATATAGCTCATATAAGGTTTGTGCAGAGTTTTTTGTCATAATTCTCACAGGAAAGGAAACAATTTAAAAGCAGAATAACAGAATGACGGTGATTGCAGTTTGCTGCTGACCTGCTGTGGAGTGAGTTCTTGCTCAGTAATTAGAGCTCCAAAGACCATTCTATACTTTTCTGTGCTTTACTAGCATTGCTTCCTGCTCCAACACTGATGCAGAGGTGATAATTATTTGCAAGACTGCTTTCTAGCTATCCAGACATGATGTTCTGGTTAAAAAAGTACATCTCAAACATCATCCTTGTCTTACAAAGTGAATAAGGAATCATCAAAATGCTTATCACCATCTGTATCAAGTCAGAATTATTTTTGGTTTGTATCACTTGTCAGAGAACTGCTGGGTTATAAACACAATTGAACATAAATTGGCTATCATAAGAAAAGGCAAGGAAAAAAGCAAACACTTTAGACAAATGTGTTCCTACAGTTCTGATCTTTATGCTGCCAATACAAATAAAAATTATTAAAATAGAGAGGCTGTAATTGACAGTCCCAAATATCCGAGATCAATAGAGCAATAAAGAAAGTATAATGCAACTTCGGGTTAATTGTTCTACTTGGTGTGGCCAGAAGTCACATCCTTCTGTAATATAAAAATTCTCTTGTTAGTTGCATAGGCCCAGGAGACCCTGGCTTGATCCATATATAATATTGATATATCTGATAGAATTATAGAATAACACCCAAAAACCTACCTGGTGGTTTCTCATTCTGCCAACATTCAACAGCCTCAAGAGACCATGGAGTCCATTCAGAGTAAGGCATGACACATTGCAGTGGATTATTTGGGTCTCAGCTGCAGAGCTGTGGTGTCTTCCTGGTTTCAGAAAGGATACAATAGCTCCACATGAGCTGGGGATATGACACTTTCAGGGTGACCAAGGCAATTGCATTTTGTATCTGTTTCTCTCTAGTATTTAAACCATCAATAAGAAAAAGTCTTTTGATGTTGTTTTTGGAAGAAGTGAACAATCGTAAATGACGTGGAACACTACAAAAGCCAAAAGCCAAAATCAGTAAGTACTTGACCAGGCTGCAGATTTTTGCTGCTGAACTTAAGGCCATGCATTCACTGCCATCTCCTTCTCTTCCACCCACCCAAAAAGGGATGTTGTTACACCAAATTAGCAGGAGAGACATTGATAGAGTGGAACAGAGGGTAAAAAAAAAAAAAAAAATTAAAAATCCTTTGTACCCCAGTAAGATAGTCTCATCACGATCTTTAATTAGGACTGGTGATCTCATTGAAACACTCTGGGCAGTCTTAAGGCAGTCTCAAGAGAGCAACATACAAAATTACACACAGCTAAACATACAGATTGAGAAAAAGCCTTCAGATAAAAACTGTGCAAATATTTTGAGTTGTTGTTTCAGTTGGCTTCTTCTTAAGACTATTTTTAGTGGTGTCAGTGCATGCAGCCTTGGTCCTGCAGCCAGGATCTGACCTGCCACCCTAGTGATGCTGCAGTCAGAAAGGATTTCACTTCTTCATTATGTTGCCTCATTGAGGCTGCATGGAGTTAAGATGATATTTTTTCCACAGCTACTTGAAAACCACCATTCTCAAGAATAATGTGGTGCACTGTGTATTAATTTGACACAGTTTAAGTTACTGGTATTAAAATGCAATGAAATTGCCTCGAACAGTTAATTAAGAGGTATCTTTCAGATGAATATAAATTTAGGATTGGTCTTATTCTCTGAAAGTTATCACCAGTATCAAACATACAAAAATTGCAGGCTAGCAGAAAGCAGCAGAGCACAGCAGTAAATCTTCAGAGCTATTAGTCTTCTAGACCGCTGTTACAAATACAGCAGCAGCTGATGGATCTACATAATCTTGAATGTAAAAAGTCATACCTTTCATTCAAAGAAGTGCTTTACAAACATCAATTAAACCTCATGACACTGTAGGGAGTTAGTAAAATGCTAATGCCAGTTTTGCAGATGTGTAAATTAGCCCATTTATCACTCAATACTTAAATATAATTGATCACATCCAGGGGAAACAGAACTGGAACCTTTGTATCTATTGATTTTCCTATGCTAGAAGATATTGTATCTCCAAAGACTTAGAGAGGAATATTCCATTTAAAAAATGAAATTAGAATAGTACAGACTGTTTAATCTTTTACCTTTCCCCAACAAAACTTAAAATAAATATTCTCCCTCTGCTGTGCCTAAAACTTCAGAAAAAAGATACACAAGTTTAGGAAGGTACAAAATAAGTTACTGTTTCTCTATTTTATTTGCCTACTAAACATTTTCAAGAGTCCTTTTCCTGTAAAGATAATTAGAGATAAGCGTGGTTAAATTACCAACTTACTTTCAAGTCAACTCATTCCTAGAAACAAGGGAGTAACACTAGTGTACAACAACATATGACCATGATTTCCAAGAAGGAGGGAAAGGCAGATGAGAAGTAAGCAAATTCTTGATTTTCAGAGAATTTAGAAAACCTCAAGTCCACTTGCTCTGGATGCCAAATTTAGTTAGCAGCAGAAACTTTCAAAAGATGAGACACATTGAAAGGACAGATGGAATAAAATGTTTGGTGTTGTGCAGCCTCAGTGCCACACTTGATAAAGGGTAATGCAAGATGTCCAGCCTCTGAAGTCAATAGACACTTGAATGAATGGCAAAAGGACTGGTCCTACCTCTAGCACATGGCACTTTTCTGAAGCGTTAAGGAAGGCTTGATCTTGTACCTTAGTGGGCAGGAGAGCAGCTGAAACTGAGTGGTCCTAAGGCTTTCTGCTCTCTGCCCACTTTCCATCTGTTTCAAAATCAGGATGCAGGAGAGAATATATTGCAGAATAATCACGTAACTGATCATACAAAATTACATAGTGCCTCCCCATTAAGCTGTATCCTGTTTTGGTTGCAAAACCTTTGGGAAAACATAGCAGATGCTGAACAGGTAACTGAAAAGGACAATGAAAAGAGCTGGCAAAGCTGTAGAAGCCTGAATATGATTACTACTAACATTACAGCTGTACAACTTACTCACAGAATCACAGAATGTTAGGGATTGGAAGGGACCTCGAAAGATCATCCAGTCCAATCCACCTGCCGGAGCAGGAACCTAAACAATTTTACACAGGAAGGCGTCCAGGCGGGTTTTGAATGTCTCCAGAGAAGGAGACTCCACAACCTCCCTGGGCAGCCTGTCCCAGTGCTCTGTAACCCTCACTGTAAAGAAGTTTCTTCTCAAGTTTAAGCAGAACCTCCTGTGTTCCAGCTTACACCCACTGCCCCTTGTCTTATCATTGGGCATCACTGAGAAGAGCCTGGCTCCATCCTCCTGACATTCGCCCTTTACATATTTATAAACATTAATGAGGTCTCCCCTCAGTCTCCTCTTCTCCAAGCTAAAGAGACCCAGCTCCCTCAGCCTTTCCTCATAAGGGAGATGCTCCACTCCCTTCATCATCTTGGTGGCTCTGTGCTGGACTCTCTCAAGCAGTTCCCTGTCCTTCCTGAACTGTGGGGCCCAGAATTGGACACAATATTCCAGATGCGGCCTCACCAGGGCAGAGTAGAGGGGGAAGCCAGGGGTAATTAGATCCCTTACTAAGCCAGGAGTAATTAGATCTCATGTTCCGGCCAGAAAGCTGAGTCCTGCACCATCTAAAGTGATGCTTACCTCAGTTCTCTTCAGCCTTAGTTAGTCATGCTTTGGCTAGGTAAACTTATCCAACTTCCTTTGAAGCATCATGTCCTGACAGCTACTAGGAACAGGATATCTGACTTGATAGGTATAGCAAATCCTAAATTCCTGGAAAAGCCTCCTTTGAGCCTACTCTTTGGTATTTCCTTTCCTATGGAAATGGGCAAAACTGTTAGCCTCCTTGGAAACTGTAATTAATCCAGGGTGAGGAGCTCATTGCCATAACAAAGAGGTAGACAAAACAGTTTTTTCTTCTCAGCACATCTACTACTCAAACATTCCAGTCAAGCCACACACAGTAGGTTCAGCTTTGAGCCTGAAGCCAGAAAGAGCTCCAAGGCTGTGCTCTTGACCGTGATGCCTACTATAAAGCACTGCACTAAATAAATATCTGACATGTATCTGGGACCTATTCCCTGGAAGGATCTCAAAGTGTTTTACATGCTATATATAGGAATCACTTCATCTGCCACCAAAATGTGGTTACATCTGAAGTGAAAGGGAAGGCAGAGAACAGAAATACTGCAGCAATGATATGAAAAACAGATCAGCTAATTTTAAAGGCAGATGAATTGTCATTTCTTGAGCCCAAACCAGAGCCTTTGAATCCCATTAATCTAACTGAGAATGTCACAAAAATCTTCAGTGATGCCCTGTTTTCAGGTTCTTTGCTCCCTATTACTGCTGAAACACAGCGGTTCTGCACAGCAGATCTGATGTGCATTTGTGCTTTAATCATAATACCATTATTTTAAATATATTTGGGAACACCAGGAGAACCTGGCATGACTACATCAACTCCAAACACTGGAGATAAGGCAGAACAAAAGGAAAGGCTGATGATAGCTTACCTGACAACAGACATCCCCGTAGTTCCAGTGCTTCACAGTCACTGATGCATTCATCCTCACAGCAGCCCTATGAAGTAAAGATAAGCAGTTACACAGAGGAGAAACCAAAGGCTCAGGAAGACTCATATCCTCCATATCCAGCAACTGTTCTTCAGGTCAGACCACAGTGTCATAACCTCATCAAAGCCTCTAGGCAGAGGCTGAGGATTGGCTCCCCTCTCCTTGGGGACTGGCCAAGCCACCACCAGGGTTTGGGGCCTCAGCTGCTCAGGCATTAAAGCACTCTCATGGTCATGACAAGGATGGACAAGGTGCAGTTTTGTGGCTTCACTTCCAGCTGTTGCTGCCAGGCGGTACCCAATTTTTGAGTTCCTGTTTATCACCGAATGGAGCTGGAACTCTCCTTTGGCTCCACACACTCCACCTCACCATGGGGCATCTAACCCCTCCCTTCAGCTCAGCATAACAGCTCACATTGGGGAATGAAGCATCTCCAAAGCAGCAAGAACAACACTAGTGTTGGAGAAGGAAGCCAGTGGCTCACCTCAGCGTTACACCATCAATGGCTTCAAATTGCTGTTGTTCATCTTCTACCTATAACCATGCTTCAAAGGGACTGCACAGCTCACAGCTCTGGTAATCAGCTCTGGAGCTTTTCACCCTGAGGTTACAAGTTTGCTGGTTCCCTCAGTTAAGAATGAAAGGCACCCTTTGGTGTTTTCACTGACTTAAGAGAGAACTGTCTGCAACCAACAGACCCATCTGTTTCCCCAGAAAAAGTTTTTTTAATAGGACAGCATTGTTTAGGTGCAGGAAGAGCAGAGCTACTACCCAGGGGAAGACCAGGAGACAACACAAGGTAGGCAGTGATCTTACCAACCAGTCACAACCCCCAGCACCAGACACAGACAAGCAGAAGCAGGATGGTAACAGCAACAGATCTTCCCCAGCACGCATCAATCAAGGTAACAAGTCAGGTCCAAGGTCAAGCTAGGAAATCCAAATACCACAAGAACAGCACTGCAGACAGGCAGCCCAGCAGCACAGCTCAAGGTGTCACCCAAGGCACAGCCTAAAGGGCAGAGGGTAGGGTGGGGGCTCCAGCTGAGGCCAGTCAGGACCTGTAAGGCCCATGGTGTTACCCAGGAGTGACCACACCTATCAATGTTCTCAGGGCCCTGACAAGCATTTTGGTTGAATACTTCCTAAAGAAGTATGTTTTTATAAAAAAATCTGAAAGCTTTTCACACAGATCAGTTTTGGAATTGTAGTGCTGAAAAGCATAGAAAGAAAATCTCTGCATGTGATAAAAATGCACTATAATTTTTAAGGCTTTTCCTTTCAACAGAATTTTATGAGGGACAGGAAAATATAAAATATTCCTCCTTGTTTTTCCCAAGTAGATGGGAGTTGCACAAAGCCAAGCTAGCACTGTGTTGGATAGAAATTACCATAAAGACACCAAGATCTTTCTTTCTATCTCCAGAAGACTACATGTTCAGTCAGTGAACCTGTGAGAATAGTCTAAAACCCCCAGGCTTATCAGGAATGTAGGATTTGTCACACTGGAACAATTAACTGACTCCTCAAGTGAGAGAAGTATTTTTGCAAATACATGGTGCTGCAAAGGAGCTGAGAAAGCTTACTTAGAATTTCTCCTGTGAAGTGAACTTCAGAGGCAGACTGATACTCATTTCAGAACAGTATGGAAGAAATACGCGCTGCTCCTAGCGCTGATACCTCTTCTGTAGATAAAGCTAACAATTATAAACCATCAATTCACTTGCTTAAAAAAAAAAAAAAAGGTGAAAATTTGTCTTTTCTCTGAAGGATACATTTAAATTCAACTGCTTCTGACTGAAGCAAACATATAGTTTAAATCTTCCTGACCTGTCCATCCTGCTTTATTTAAAGCATTTCAGATGCTGTTTCCTAGCAAGCTACTCTAAGAATATAGGCAGTCCAGAAAAGTTACATGTAGTTGAATTTAGTTAAGATGTGGGTTTTCACATGTCCTTCAATATTTGCAATTTTTTTTTTTCAAGATAGCTTTTGGGGTCATGTGAGCATGCAAAAAATCTCAACTTCCATTTTTAAAAAGAGAAAAAACAAAAAGAAGTCAGTTTTTAGCCCCTGTGGTTGCAGAGAAACATTTTGAAAATATGGATCGTAAATTCTTTCAAGTCAGAAGACAAACAAAAAGAATTGTATGTTTATTATTTTTAAATATCATTGTTTTTAAGCCAGTTGCATAATTTGGGGGTGGAGGGAGTGTCTGCTCCATGATATCTGAATGTCTGGTTTGGAAATGCTGGACTTTATAGTATTATTATTTCCTAGCTATTTTATATTTATAGTATTGAGGCTTAAAATTCCAAGTTTCAGCAGAGTAGAATGCTTTCTTCTCCTGAGGTGATAAATCCCTGAAAATAATGGAAATACTGAAAGAACTTTAACTATACTGTCTCAAATGAGACACTGTGATTTTTAGTTTCTAATTAAATGCATATTTCTTTCAAAATCAGTTCTTATATAACTTGTAAATCATGTCGGTGGCAGCTCAGAAGGAAATAAGGGGAATGTTGATCTTGGCAAGCTTTATCTTGGCAAGGAAAAAAGAATTTTCATCTAAATTTAAAATTCTTAAAACCCCTTATCCAAACAGTACATACACTGAGTAAAAGAGGTCTTTAAAAAAAAAAAAAAAAAAAAAAGTTAGCAGCCAGTTTAAGCCTGCAAACAAATTGACAGGTATTCTGCTGCCTCCCTGTGGAGACTGGGATGCCTTCATCTAGAATTTCTTTTGAAACCAGAATCAAGTGCAAGAGCATTTTCAGTTCAAGCCTATTTGCAAGGGTATTTCTAATTCCCTATCTGGTCAATAAGTGCAAACAATGCACGGGAGCAATAGAGATGAATGCTGAAGGATGTCAAAGTACTCAGGGTCAGCCCACAAGAGGAAATGCCATTAAGGTTCACTCTGCGACTGGCTGCACGGTCCCCAAGCTCTGTATCTGTTGCTGGACTAGGGGCTAGGGCTGCACTTTGAGTGACTAAGGAAATGCTGTGGCATCCTGCTACACAATCCCACTACTTGTGAACTAAGCTCAAGAATTAAAAAAAGTATTAGTTTTCTACTGGTTTAGCTCCAAACCTGTCCTCTAGAGAATCAGTGCAGGTAGGGAAGCAGTAAGCTGGCAGCAGTGCTGAGTTAGATGGGCTCAAACTGCTATGAAAATGTAACTTCCACTTTGGGTCTCCCTCATTCCTGCGCGGAACAGCAATGTGTGTTTCTATTCTGTGCCATTCCTGAGGAAAAAAACTATGGAGACAAGTAACTGTGACCCTTCACTGAAGAAGGAAGACAGCACTTATTTTATGGAAGACAGTAGCACAGCAAAGAGGTTCTGGAGAGGCCTTTTGTAGGGAGAAAAGCTGGTGTTGCCCTGGCGTGACCAGGCGCAGAGCATCCACAGAAAGGGAAGATGGGGCACCAGCTGCACTTCTTGGCTAGCACTAGAGGAGATATGAGCCGCTGCTGACTCAGCAAGCACTGCCTGCCAGAATAAGGTCATGTCAGCAGGTTAGCATTGCCCTGCCTGCCCTTTAGCACTGGAAGGACTGATCAGATCTTTGTTGTTCCCCATCTTGTATTTCAACTTCCGAAATTTCTCCTGCAACTGGCACTCTTACTGTTGTGTGACCCAGATGCGATGGAGCCTTCACTGGCATTGCTGCTGGGGAAGAAAGAAGAGATGGTGATCGGATTCCACCTCATCTGAGCCACCTGAGTGAACCAAACCATACTCTGGAGATGCACTGCTCCTTATTTAAGAATTGAATTACCATCAAGGGAGATCTTACTCTACTGATTATAAAGGAAGCTCAGAGGAGCTTCTTGATTTGTGCGCCTGGAATTATAGAAGATTAATAGCAACTGTATAAGCAAGGACCAGGGGGACAGCCTGCCAACTCACTAACCACACCCAGGACAACATGCTGCTGACTGTATTAGCTTGTCTGTGGTGCTTTCTCAGGAATCACAATAAGGTGAGTCCACAGGAGTGCAGGTCCAATGGGGAGCTGTGCCGCTTGTCCTCTGCGAAGCGGGCAGTCTGCTATCCAGGCCCAGGCCAACACAGACAATGAGATCATTGCCTCACACTCAAAGTCTTCCAATGGATCTTGATGAAGCCACCAAAACTGCAGAAGGCCATAATGCATGTTCTACCAACAGTTAATGAAATAGCATTAAGAACAGGTATTCCCAGCTATAATTTCCCATAGAAATTTTCTTCTGAGGAAGAAATATCTTCCTCATATGCCTTTAAACATATGGGGGCATGCCTACTCCATAGAGTAATAAAGCAGAGCAGGGTATCACCCAGCTTGGAAAATGCTTAAGGAAATATCAGAGCAATCCACCTGCAGAAGTAGCTTAATCTTCAAATATTCACAATATGTTATTTTATTAGCATTAAATGTTGTATCAGGCTGAAAAATTATCCACTTGAAAATATAAAATTACCTTTTTGGCATAAAAAGCCCTAATCTGTACTTAACTCTCTGTCCTACCTCTGATGGCTGATGTGCAAACACTAATTCCTGTTTTGCTTCTCCCTTTCCCTGATCTTTTTTTATTCCTGTGAAGGTCACACATTCTCACAATGAGCTACTTGTTCTGTCTGGGTTTGCCAGATGTCCAGGGCTGACCTGGACAGTCCTGGAACAGAGGCTTTACCCCTAGTGACTACAGCCCTCTTGAGTTCCTAATTACAGAAAGAATAAGAAGGACATGAGATCTTACATGATTTACACCCTACATGCTGATTATGGTAATTTACTCATCCAGCCAAGCAAGAGACAGCAGCACCAGCAATGGCTCCATTTTCTGCTTCATATAACTATGGAAGCTGGTTGGCAGGATTTTTCTTTTCCTGCCAAATTTCTCATGGATTTTTTTGCTTCTGTTGAAACCCTGAAGGAAAATTTCAGTTTGTAGATTTTGACTTAAAAAGTGAAATAACTTCCACAAAACAGCAGACACTTCAGGGAAGGGGAAAGTTATTTGAAAACCTAAGAAAAACAATACCATAATTCCTAGTGCCACTTTTGAAAGCTAACACTTTTAATGTTATTTGCCATCTTACATCTGTCTTTCTCACAGGAAGAAATATTTTTGAAAAAAAAAAAAAATTTGGAGGGGATTTTTTCCAGTTCTGTGATCTCTAAACCCCTTCTTCTCAAAGAAAAGGGCACAGAACTCAAAATAGAGTGTGTGGGAAGAAATGTTCTGTCACCATGTTTCTTCTTCCATGGAATAAAAAGGAAAACGTAACAAAAAGCCATCTCGTTTACTTTCTTCTCACCCATTCTCCATCAAAAAAAATTGGAACATAAGCCTTCTCTTGCATTTCAAGTAAAATAAGGAAGACAAATCCCTTTTCCAAGGGAAAAGATAAATTATGAAGAAAAATGGGATTTGGTGCTTTCTGTTGTTTATGCGCTTTTCCACCTGTGGGTAAGGAAAAAGAATGTTAAAGTTTTAAAAAGCAGGAATTCTGCTCCCTTTGCCAAATAAAAGAATATTACTATTTTTAAGGAATCAATGTTCCTGTTTTTTCAAAACCCTCAAAAACAGTCTCAAAAGCTTAAAAAAAAAGCAAAATATTTATTTTTTTAATGCATTAGTTCTTAATGAATAACCTAGAAGATGCTATCGGATGACTGATCTATAGATGGAGGGAGCAATCTATCTATGTTTTGATCTGTCTACCTATCTACTTACCACATATCTGAGTATTGCCTGGATACAGATATTTCTTCAGCTGTTGGCTGTCAGATTGGACTCTACGCTTATCGTTTTCACACAAATATTAAAAATAATGGGCATAAGGATGGAGAGCTTCGAAGGGCAGTGGCAGAGATCAACTACTATGCGCGTGGTGTGGCCTTTAGCAGAAATACTTTCCTGCATGTTTAAGGCTTCTAGGGCTGAGGATCTGAGCAGTGCCAACCTCTCCTGCACTCTCCCGAGTACAATATATAAGTGACCTGAAGAGTGCAAACAGGCGGAGGATGCATGTATTTTCTTTCTTTGGAAGGAGGGCGTTAAACTATGGGGCTTCTTTTCACGAAGTCCCATTCCCGCACAGGACAACTTGTTGGATCCCACTTCCAACAGCTGAGCACAGCGCCCATGGTTTAGGCAAACGACTGGACACAGGTCAATGGGAAACTGTCTGAGCTGGGCAGTTCTTCCCATTAGGAAAAGGAAGAAACATCTTCGGGCGGCAGCTTGTGAGTAGAACAATTCATTTATCCCCTTCCCTGCCTCTTGGGAGGGGAAGAAAATGGCTGAGTGCCTTTCTTCACCTACATGTGAAGAAAGCACGGCCGTC
>NW_010290225.1:0-2862 GCF_000700745.2 Antrostomus carolinensis | reverse complement strand
TATATATATATTTTTCACTAGTTTTTAAGAAAAATATACTAAATTCTTGGCTCTGCTATAGTGTGACCTTAGGATAACTCATGAGTTTTTTTCTCCATAAACTGAGAATAGTTCTTACTTCCTCATACTGGCTCTCTCATATATATGTTTACAAAGGATGTTATTAAAACCTTTTAAATGTGTTTTTATAACACTGAGCCTATGGAGTCCCCACTCTTAGCTGGGACCTGTTGGTGTCATCATAGAACAAATACTGCTAGTGTTGAACTTCAACAAGATTGTAGAGTGTTTAAGAAAGAAATTGAATTTGGGATCTAAGCTCTATTTTTCTCACATAACTATTCTTATAAGGAAAGTGGAGAAACTTATTTTCAGGTTACAATTTTATTTTTTTTAAATACTAGCTGTTCTTTTTCCACATCTTAAGAACTCCTTCAGTCTTTCAGCTGTTCAAGTGGAGTAACCAGGATAGCTTGCTTGGTGTTCTTTCTACACAGGTGTTGAGAGTATTTTGTTTGTAATACAGATACAAGCAGAATGCCTATTTATTTAATTTTACTTCAAACAGTGTGGAATCAAAGGCCTTTAGAACCGGTAACTTTGGGGTCATTTCAAGAAATATGAGGTTACTACTCTAAAGTCTGTATGTATTTAGCCAGACTAACTAATAATATTTGGAAAAATAATTGATAGCCATTTTAGTACCCCTCCTGCTTACTGAAATTTAGCTGCAGGCTAGTAGATTAAAAATTCTCTGACATAAAAGATATGTAAAAATATACTATTTTTAGTTGTGCCGCATGCACTGAAATAATTTTTACTGATTGATAGACCCTTGGCAACCTCAATGAGTTTGAAAAAGACTTTTCCAACGGATTTGATGTAAATGCTTAAACATCTTTGAATAAAACTGTGAATGAGCTGTCCTCTCATAACTAAAAGTGATTATTTGGAAATGAGTTGAGATGCACTAGGGAGAGAGATTCTTGTACACATATTCATTCCATGGAAGTTCTATATGGAAACAAATTACTAGGAGCATTTCCATTCAAATTTTAATGTATAGTAGTTGCTAAGCAGCTTGGCTCCAAAAGCAAACTTAAATATTGCACTAGCAAAGATAACAGAAAAACGCTAGGAAGAATTGAATCAATGAAGAAAAAGAATGGTTTATTAGTGTTTACTGAACACACATGGAGGACAGAAGAGTTCAAATTTTCCAGTCAGTGAGAGAGGAGATGAACACCAGGCTGGAAGAAGAAAAATAAATCCTTCTGCAAGCCAACTGTGCAGAAAATAATGATTTCAATGAAAATTAGTTAACATCTGGCCTTTAAGACAGTGTACAAATCTGGTGACCCTTACTAAATCTTGCTGAAATCAGTGTATTTTCCAAGACAGAGGAAAGTAATGCAAATTTTTAACCCTCATAACAGATAGTATATAAATCTTGGTCTGTTTGCATGGGCATGCCAGGGAAAAGTCTAAGGCAGATTGGGGTGATTAATTAGTTTTTTCCCTCAATAATCCTATTGTTATAGATGGAAAAATTAAGATAATTGTCCTAATTGCCTTAATTTTAAACTCAAAGTCCCACAAGAAAGTCAGAGATGTTCAGAAATATGTTCCTCATTCCTATTGGCTTCCAGCCCTGTGGTTCTAACCATAAGGTCATCTAGAATAGTTATAATTCTGTATAACTGGACATTTTACCATCAACATTTTATCCAGTTGAACAGTATATCACCAAGCATCTTGTGAAAAAAAAGAAAAAAAAAAAAATCTGGAATCTTTCCCTTTGTGGTTCTAATAATTCTTGCACATTTTAAAATCACAAAGTACTCATTTCAGCTACTACTTTGTTATTCTGCACAGGTAGAAATGGAAGATTTCATATTTCCCTTTGTCATCTGGGTGTCCAAAGAACATGCCTGGACAAAACTAGTTATACTACCTGTAGGCAATTTGGATGTAGTAATGGGAGCAGTCTGCTGGCCTTTGCACACCTGATCATAAAGATTGAACTTTAAGCTTCAAAAGTACCTGAGAGATTGTGGTAGGAACTGATTGAAACCTCACATGAACAGGTGTATAACAGAGCAGCTGAAACTTGAAGAGTTTTGTTTTGTGACTCTTAAGTTCTTCTATTAAGTGCAATTTCGGGATGTTCTGGTTTTGTTTTTCTAGTTATACTGTTTTTAGTCATGGAATGGTTAGGGTTGGAAGGGACCTTAAAGATCATCTAGTTCCACCCCCCCTGCCATCAGCAGGGACACCTTCCACTAGATCAGGTTGCTCAAAGCCTCATCCACCCTGGCCTTGAACACTTCCAGGGAGGGGGCAGGCACAACTTCTCTGGACAATCTGTTCCAGTGTCTCACCACCCTCACAGGAAATAATTTCTTCCTAATATCTCATCTAAACCTACCCTCTTTCAGTTTAAACCCATTACCCCTCATCCTATCACTACTTGTGAATAGTCCCTTCCCCAGCTTTCTTGTAGGCCCCTTCAGGTACTGGAAAGCAGCTATAAGGTCTCTCAGGTACCTTCTCCAGGCTGAACAGCCCCAACTCTCTCAGCCTGTCCTCTCAGGAGAGGTGCTCCAGCCCTCAGATCATACTCATGGTCCTCCTCTGGACTTGCTCCAGTAGGTCCATGTCCTTCTAATGTTGGGGGCTCCAGAACTGGACGCAATACTCCAGGTGGGGCCTTATGAGAGTGTAGTAGAGGGGGAGAATCACCTCCCTCGACCTGCTGGACATGCTTCTCTTGATGCAGCCCAGGATACGGTTGGCCTTCTGGGCTGTGAGTACACATTACCAGCTCATGTTGAACTTCTCATCCATCAGAACCCCTAAGTC
>NW_010290224.1:0-13012 GCF_000700745.2 Antrostomus carolinensis | reverse complement strand
CATATATATATATATAGGCTTAATACAGAGCCACCGACTACACGTTTGGACGACAATAGCGCTGTCATACTAGCGCGGGGATGGAGCCGAGAAAAAGGATAAATACTCCTACTTAAATCGATAGGATTAATATGCTGAGAGAAATCACTCCGTAAGTGTTGGCTTGGACTTTGAGAAATCCCCTTGCTGTGATTCCGCGGCCCCAGGCAGCCCTCTCGCTCCTGCTCCCCTCCTGGCCATGCTGGACCCGGCTTTGCGGTTGGAGGGATTTAAGGATGTGTTAAATGCTGCCTGGGGTGATAGACCAACACGTGGCTTAGGTAGTCCTAGGAGTGAACCCCGGTCTGGAAAACAGAATTACCGAATTTGATCCCACTTCTTCCACGTCTTCCCCTACCCCCAAACTTTTGCACGTAAGGACTGCAAAAACACAGAATTAATATACACAGTGGGGATCTAGATCAATGTCTGAAAGCATCCCTTTTCCCCTTATTTTGCTTGCATACTTCAAAAACTGTCTCTGTTCATTTTCTTTTTGAAGCTCTTTAGCTCAAATCTTGTAAGCAGTTACAGATGTGTTTATCCACAGCATTCAGTCCTGTGGAATATACGGCAATATGTGCTGTGTGTCAAGTTGAATGCATACATAAGTATTTGCAGAATAAGGGCCTTACTTTCCATTGTGAAGAAAAAATAATAATACTAAAAAGTCCTATGCTTGTTTCATAAGCAAAGCAAATCTGTAGACTTTCATGAAATGTGGTATATTAGCCATTTTACTTCCTGAAGGAATGCCTGATCTGTTTTCTATGAATCTACTACCTCTTCTATAATTGTTATCTGAATTTGAATGCTGTTGCAGAATATGAACACTCATTTACTGATACTCAAACCAGTTTAAGTCTAAAGAATGACTACCAGTTTAAGTATAAGGAATTCACCAGTTTCCTTATATTTCCTTATATTTTCCTATATAAGCATTATATATAGGTCTGCTCACCCTGGGAGGAATTGAGCCTTGATTTTTATCTTGCAGCTTGTAATCTTAACTGTTCTTAATTTTAGGTATGGTGATAAACTTGCTAATTGTGTTTGTATGCCCTAGGAGGACTGAGATTTTGCTCCATAACTAGCGTTCCCACGTATTTACTGCGGCATTATTTGACTGCCTACCTGTTATAAAAGGCCAAAGAACAGAAACATTGTATTATCTGAAAATAGCCTTCATTATTTGTTGACTGAAGTTTGAGGCAGAAAGGTAGAAAACTATTGCTATGTGATTTGGAAAAAAAAAGAAACAAACTGACACTGCCAAATGACATCCAAAGCTACAGGTTTAAAATGTCAGTTTCTATATGTTATATTAAAGCCTTTAAAAGTGAGTACAAAAGAAGTGCCTGAGTGCTTTTAAGATCTTGTATGCAGGCTGTCAGTATCAGGCATTAGTAGAATAGGCAGTGTTTCCCTCTATCGCTTTCTGAAATTGTTTTTAAGTTGGTTCCCATCAGCAGCACAGGGAGGCATTCAGGCAAAGATGTACTTCAAAAATAGAAGTAGGAATACAGTGGAACAGTCTGAGTGTCATTTATAATTATTTTTTATTTTTAATCACATTTTCCATTAAATACAATTGAATAGTTACAAGTTTCACAGGTTGAGATTTTTCAGAAGCCTTCTCAGAAAAGTGGTGAGTTCCAGGCAGTTGGGCTAACGAGCTCTGACACTTTTAAAGAGGGATGTACAGCTGCCTGTGACTGCACAGGAGCATCATTCTGGCCTTCTCTATATACAAATAACAAATACATAACTCTCTGAGCTGAGATCTTCCAAAACTCCAGTTGAGGAGTCAGTCACACAACTCAGCTTTAGCAATATTAGTCTATAAATTGAAGGGTCAGTATCGGAGAGGGTACGTAAAAGATTTAAGGTGCATGCTAGTAAGAAGCTATGAGGCTAATTCCTTTTAAACCAAGTTGAAATAGCACAGTCAAAATACTGGAGCAAGGCATGAGTGATGGGAGTTAAGGCTGTTTATATTCACCTCCAAGCTTTGGTCCCATTACTCAAACAAAGCATCAAGAAGTTTGCAGCCCTCCCCCTCCCCCCTTGAGATTCTTGTCAGTCTGGAGACTTACGATAAGAAGGTGTTGCTAGGTACTGTGTTAAATTGCTCATGTGCCTCGACTCATCTATCATTCTAAAACTGCGCATTACTAGATTAACCTCTTCATATTAGTAATGATGGGTTTCTAAAATGTAGCTTGACCAGATACAGGTCAAGGGAGATATTAACTTATTAATTTGTTCTTAAATGCTTGTCTCTACAAGTAGGTCTGTGTACAGATTGTTATATATAGCCATTTTGATGAGAAGTTACAAAGGTATGGGGCTCCCAAGAAACAATTTGTGTACACCTGGGAAAAATTCTTATTTTTTCATTTGTCCACAGTTATAAGCCTAGACATGGATTTTATGGGTATTGCCTCTGAAGCTTGCAACTTCTTTGGTCTTTCTGCAAAAACTATTGGAAAATACATCAGATCATGGATCATTTTTTCAGCAAAATCTTGATAATTACTCCCAGTTGTTAAAAACTTCCCCTAGGCCATCAACATCTTGTATGCAATATCATTTTATGAGCTTATAAGATAGGGTTTCAGTTACTCATACAAAATAAAAGAGCATGTCTCACCTTAACTGAATTGCTCTTGAGATGGCCCTCCCCAGACAAGTATCAGAAGAAACATGGATAAACTTCAGACAACACGGTTTCCAATTCTGTACCAGGTTATACTGTGGCCAGTGAAGAGCTGATGAGGGACCCTCATAAAGCTGTGGTTTATGTTATGTTAAGGTTGCACAGGAACACCTCTCAGTACTCACACTGGTGCTTTACAGTCTTGGAAGAAAAGCTCTGTAAATGAGCAACTTTATTGTCTATCATGCAGCTGGGTACAGTTCATCCAAACAGGGGATTGGCACACTGCAGTTTTCCGAGTGCCTAATTTATTCTGCTTTTTAACCTGAATAATCCATCTGGGTGTATCAAAGGTTTTCAGACAGACTTTATCATACTGACCCCACTCACACACACAAAAAAAAAAAGACATGGTAAAGGACTCAGAAAGTGTCTTTCTGTGCAAAGCCCGGAAACGACTGGAATTTATACAGGGAAAAATTATAGGGGGAAAAGACTGAGTCAGCCCACATCAGTCAGTGCTCCACTGACCCTTTCAGCCTCAGTCAGGCATTTCTGTGGTCATAGTTGGATTCTCCTTGCGTACTTCAGAGTCAAGGATACCCATCGCTCTTAATCCCTTCTGTTTAACAGACTACACTTCATAGCCTACTAACATATTGGTCAAAACACATCAATAAGGTGACCTCCCAAAGTATTTTGAATTATTCACTTCCCACAGACCCAGCTTCCATATGTCTGTTACTTACAAAACTAAGTGTTGGATGACTGAGGGATGACTGTTTGCAAGCCACAACAGGTTGCTAGAGAAGCAAAGAGAAGAAAATTGTCAGCCTATCATCTCTTGGCTTTTCAAGTTATGACTAATTCCCCTAAGAAGTGTTTCTGCCTAACAGGAGACCGTTGTGTCCTCCTGAGGCTTGCAAGTGGGACAAAGGGACTGGATTGGGCCAGTGGTCCTACCTTTAGCAGGTTTTGGGTTTGGGTTTTGTTTTTTTTTCCAGAAGACATTTTCAGTAACACGTCAGGTTTATCATATGGCACTGGGGAATACACCTTCTGTTTAGTTTAAAAATTGCTGCTAAGAAAAATGCTAAGGGAAAGACTTTCTAATTAAAAGTCAAAACAGCCAGAACATTGGATTGTAAAACAAGCTGACACACGGTGATTTGTGCTGGCTTAAACATACCGAGAAAAGGAACTTTCCTTCCATTGTTCCCTTCTACTCCTTCACCCTCATGTCACCTGTATAAATTACCTTCTTTCTTACTTTTGTCCAGTGGCAGTATTTGTGTTTAGTTTATAATTAGAGGTGGCCAAATTACTGGAGAAGGCTTCACCTTGGACAAGTTGTATTTTTCCTTTTATTAAGGAACAGACATAAGGGGAAGGGGCATGGTGCTATATATGCTGTGGGTAAAGTCCCATCTAATGAGAAGCTGGAAGTTTACCACAGGACAGACAGGCTCCCTAGCAGTCTGGATCCTCTTCACTTCTTCCCTCCTTTCTTTCTTATCATCACCTCTTCTCAGTTGCCTCTGGAGTTGAAAGGAACATCCGAGGAGGCATTAATGGAATGTTGCGTATGTATCACCAGGCTCCAATGACCACCCGCTGCTTCCATTCACTCTGTGCTTTGAAGTCATACCATCACCATCCTTTGCTGTGGAATTTTCTTCCTTTTTATTTCAATCCTTTAAAAACTATTCAGTACTACCCTACTAAATCGTAACACATTTTTTTACTCAAAAGCCAACATTTTTTATCTCAAGTTTTAGGAGAAGAATATCTACTTTCATATGAGAATTAAATATTTTAAATTTCCAAATTAGGCAGCTGAAGATGCATTATTTTCACCAGATGTTCTGTTTTCATATTTATCCATGTCTATTCAGCAACTGATTTTTCTTTTTCTTCCATTCATTTATTTTTCCTCATTTCAGCAGCAATTTAAGAAGAAAAACAAGTGTCCTCATTCTCCACTAGCAAGTTTTAGTTAAAGTAAATTTCAATTCCATTACAAAGAGGGTTTTTTCCTGTGTTTTTAAACACAGCTTCCTGAAGGTGGTTTTTTTTTCCCAAACATGAACCATTTCAATTCCACAAGTTCAATAATGCCATGTTGTTAGTAGTGGGGTGCAGAGCATAGATATAATACTGTTTGTCTCTTTCAGTGAATAATTACACTTAAAACTGTCTAATTGGAATCAATTAATGGTAAGAAGTTAGTCTCAGGAGGAGAAAAATAATGTGTGGAAACTCCAGATTATGTTAGGAACCAACATTTCCACACCTAGATCATGTCTTATCTGCTAGTTCAGCATCTTTTCACTGAAAAATACAAGGAACATGGTAGTGGGCAAACCAAGGGTTTATTTCCATTAAAAATTATTTTAAAGCTTTTTTAAAATTTCTTTTTAATCTGTGGATAATCTCCTTGTTCATTTAACTCTACAACACACATACAGATTTCTGGTACTGGATGTCAATGCAGAGTTTAGCAAAACATTATAAACATCCCACACTTTTGTTTCTCTCAGTATCCTATTTCCCATTTTACGAGGAAAAAACATGAATGTTCCCTCATGGGTCTCCTGATTTAGCTAGGCTAGACAGTCCCTCCTTATGCAAGAGCACTTGTCAAACTTTACCATCATCTGCTTCAGATGCCTTTTTGTGTCCAGTAGACACTATATGAGTATGTGAATGTATTTTGTCCGCTCCACCATAACCAATCGTACTCTCCTCTGGACTCCCTGAGTTATTGTAAGGATATACGCGCTGATCTTCACCTTCCCAGTAAAAATACCTTGGGAATCTGGGACTTTCCAGATGTCCTGGGTAAGTATAAAGTAGACAATTTTTTAAAAAAATGTGTCCAGAATTTAACAGCTGAGAGTAATATGGCCTTCAAGAATAATAATCTGTAAAGCCAATAACAAGCTTCTACAAACAGAATCAGTATGAAATTCCTCAGTCCAAATTCTGTTTGAGTCCAAAGTTTCTCTGAATGAGGACTGGAAGAAAGCAGGTCAGCATGTGTTTATGGTTGCTGTGTTTTTATAATTTATTTAAACAAAGCACTTTGGTACATGCTGAAATGTAGCTTTCTTCTGGCTAGCCATTAAAATGAAGCAAGTGCCAAAGGGCAATCCTAAAAAGGGTGGCAAAACCGCGAAAGGGAAGAGGAGTGCAGCTGAACGGGCAGGAGCACTTGCCTGAGTGCTCATCTTGCCCAAAATTTGCCTGGGTTTGCTTTTGCTGTGATCCTGAGGAACAGACACTTTTATTTCCTCACGTAATGAATAATGTGAACCAATCGAATGAGGTCTTTGAATGTAGAATACCAGATATTGATTTTTTTAAAAAAATTAGTAACTGTTTGCAGTGATAAAACTATTCTGAATACATCAGCAGCATTTAAACTTTAACCAATGTTTAAAATACATTAAAATATCCTCCCTAGTAATTCTAGATTCCAGTCTTTCAAGCTACACATGGATCACTCTTGATTTCCAGGGTTGTCGCAAAGTTGCAATTTCATTAAGCATCAAAATACATTACAAATACATCTGATGATTTGGTGGGTCCCAGAGCACACTACCAGGTATTCTGCAATACTGCTCACCTAGCAGAAAAATATTTTAGAATCACTTTAAGGATTTTTTTTCCTAATGCATTGGTGCTGTTTTAGGTTTGTCTCTGCAAGTAAACTTCTGCCTCCTATCACCCTTCCTAGTACTGATCCCATAGGCACATGTCTCAGAAGAAATAAAAATATTGTAGGTAGTATGTTTATAAAGGTCTAGAAATTACTCTGACATGATTTATTTAATTATGTTGTAAGCTTCAGGTCAGCAGTCATAATAGTCATGGCTGCTGCTTTCTTGTTAGAAAAGTGTTAACCTGACCACTCATTTGTAACTTGTACCTCAAAAGAAGCTTCCTGATTCAGAGGGTTTTGGTGAGAATTTATACTCATTATCAAAGTTGCAAGATTTAACCTCTGTTGTTATAAAATTCTTGATCACAGAACCATATTATTAAAAATAATTTGTTTATGAAATAAGACCCGAGCACTCAACAGCAATGGCATAAAAATTAAGTAGTCAAAACATTCCAGTGGAAAACTCATTCACATCACAGGCAATAAATAATTCCTCATGTCATATCTCTTACCAATATGACTAATAACTGAAAAGAAGATTTCAGCTTTTAGTTCATTTGAATTCTTTCATTCCTTAGAGAAGAAAATTAATTAACTACATTTTGATCACAATTATCCTCCTCAAGATTCTGGAACTGTGATATGCAGACGACCTACGTCTCAGTTCATTCTCTTTAAAACTTAACTTTTGATGTGGGATGGGGACAATGAACCATCTTTGCTGCTAGATAGCTTTAAGGCTTTTCACAAAATAAAATTTAACTGACAACAAAGGAAGCGTGCTCCTAATTAAAATAATATTGATTCAGCATATGGTATTTTTGCCTTTGGTTTTCACTTTTTATTAGCCAAGTTGTCACTTTTCTCTTTAGTGCCACCTTGTGGGTCAGCCAGTTATAAAAGCACACCCATCCCTCCGGCTGCACTGAAAACAGTCAGGATCTGGCATTCAGCGCATCCCAGGGAAGGGGGGGATGCTGTGGTTTTGGGGAGCGTCTTTTTTTTTTTTTTTTTTTTTTTTTAAGAAAAAAGCTTAATGTACGTAGAAAATGTTTACTGTACATTTATAACAGGTATGCAAGAAGACAGAACAATCTCTCTGGGATTGAAAGTAATGGGATCTACAGAAAAAAAATCAATGCTCATTTACAGGATAATCATCAAACTTATCTTGGAAAATGTAAGTGGCAAGCTCTGACTTGTGTGATTTTTGCCACAAGAAAAATGCTTCTGTATCTTAGTGCCATTAGTTTTGCAACACCTTTCCATGAGAAGTAAAGCTAGATAACTGTAAACTCCTACTAATCCCACTTTCAGAAAAGATAAATGATCGGATGCAACATCATAGCATACTTGCTTGTGAAAATCAGAGTGGATTTGCACACAGCAGCTTCAGATTCTGCTGATGGTAAAGCGCAGGCATTTTAAAACGTATATAAAAAAATGAAAATGTCAGGGGACTTATGTACTGCAAAGGACGTTCAGATCGAGACTTGGCTGAAGTGTGGTCACAATACATGTTCTCTAATACAGCACTAATAACTCAGCTGTTCCCTAACCTTACAAACCTGCACAAGCACGTTCTCATACATTACTGGGAAGAACTGTGGACCGTGGAATTATGTTCAGTTTGTCTTCTTGAAGGAGCAGAGAGAATGTTTCTAATGTTTCTAATTTTTAAAGAACCCTTTTTGTTAGTTTTATTAAGTCTTTTTGCTGCTTTTCTTAATGCCAACAACTTTGGAAGCTATGAGAAAGAAGTTTTGGTAAATTATAAGCCCCCAAACAAAACAGCTTCTTCATTTTATTCTACATACAGATTAGAAGCAACAAACCACATTAAGCTTACAAATTCTGGTTTTTAGCTAGCCAGCTCCTTTGCATTCTCTCTTACTAAATACAGACTTTTAAAGGAAAATAAGTCATCCATGAAAAACTAAATCAAGTAGTCCTATATCAGGTAATCTTGCTGGTAAGGAGAAGGGTCATTTTAAATGATAGTTCTTGGGTTTTACTGAAATTAGATTTCATACAATCAGAACATGTGACAGAGAATGTAAGACAGTGGAAAATGCAGTTTCCCATGATCAGATATAGCTGTTATTTAGATGGAAAGAGACTGGGGAGCTGCACAGGAGCACATGTCACAGCAGGCATTGACGTTCAGTGAATTCCGTAAAATTTCCCAAGGATGAAAAGCCCAGTAAACACCCCTGTATATGCACCCTAACAACAAGTAGGTAGGTGTCCAGCAGTTTCTCCAAGCCTTAATTAAGTTCAAAAACAGTAAGTTCAGCTCAAGCCAACAGAATAAAGTAGGATGGATGGTCCAAAAAGACAGATCATTAGTCCAGACTGCAAAAAACTCATCAACTGACTTTCCAGTACAGCCACAGCCTTCTTCCATAACCCCTGTATTTCTGTATCCCTTTGATAGCTTTATCCCTCCAAATAGTGGAAAAGCCTTTGAGGAAAAGGGCTATTAATTACTACTGTGTGGTGTTTGGATGCTACGTTCCTTGGAAATACTGAGATAGCAACAGCTGGCATAGCCAGTCATGCTCCAAAGTTTGCTGTGAGCTGAACAGCCACCCACTGCAAAACACTGATGGGCAAGTGCTTCTCTACTGAGAATACAGGAGGGGGGGGAAAAGTATTTGCAAAAAGGTTGACACACAACAAGTGAGAGAGCTTTCACCCTGTGCTCACATCTCAGCAGTTGCTCAGGGTACAGCTACAGAGACAGCTGTCTCTGCGTGTCTCCACCATGCACCAGTTATTCTTATCACTGCCTCCCTACCTTTTCCCACCCAAACCTTCACACAGACCAGACCATGATCAGTTACTAGGTACTTCAACATTTTTACCAGCATCAGAAGGTATGCACCAGCAATCTGCCTCTCTGAAAGTTGCACTTAATGGACTGAGGAATGGCTATGTGTTTAAAATGGGCTTTGGATATTTGTTTGTTTGGGGTTTGATTGTTTGAGGTTTTTTGTTTTTTTTTTTTTTACAGTCTCAAAATCCTGAAATACTGCAAAAGCAAGTTTAAGTGGCGAGAGTGAGTGTAATGGCATAAAACACTCTAAAGAAAAAAGTAACAGGATACCCAGGACTGCAAACATATTTTGTACAGAAGGTCTTTGTGTTATTTTTTGTGAAATACTTAACAGAGTAGAGTTCTGTTTTCTGTGAGAAGTTTTTAGCCTCTGCTGCATCAGAAACTACATACATGCACCACAAGCTATGTTTCTGCCAGGCCTAGCCTCCTACCAAACACATCAAGCATAAGGCTCCCCAGCCCCAGCTGGGCAGCAGTCCAACCACAGAATCATAGAATAGAATCATTAAGGTTGGAAAAGACTTCCAATACAATCAAGTCCAACCACCAACTCAACACCACCATGCCCACTAAACCATGATCTGAAGTGCCATGTCTACATGTTTTTTGAACGCCTCTAGGGATGGCGATTCCACCATTTCCCTGGGCAGCCTGTTATCTCACCAGCAGCTACACTCACCACAATCCATGTCTCAAGAGTCGGTCAGAGTCATTAGGAGCATGACCATCTTGCCCCACTCCTCAGATAAACATTTACCTGCATATATTCCTTCCTGAAGAGGCTGCTCAATTTGCTTTTGAAAAGTTACATACAGAAATAATTTCACATATCCAGGGTTTCATTCCTATTTGAAATGCAAGTTCTCCAGAGCTCAGGAAATTCCAGTTTTAACACTATATGCATATTCAGATGGCAAACCATTTTCCTAGACAGCAGGATAGAAAAGACTAACAGTGTCGCCCTGCTTCAGTAAACACCAGAGCCTTGCCTCTGCAGTATTTTTAGTTACATTGAATGGTTGGTATCTGTAGATCTACATAGCATATCTTCACCTGGTAGAGCTGTGATCCAGATGGGTTGGAGGGGTTTAGCTGCTTCAAACATCCCGCTGTTCAGACTGCTCCAGCATGTTTTTCAGCAAGATCACCTGTGCCAGACCAGGTGCCACACAGTGCTGCAGATTAGAGGTAACCTCAGGATCTCTGCACAGCACTGAGCTGTACTGCACAGCTGAATCCCACCAAGACAGCAGAAACCTGCTCTGAGCAGCAGAAGCCTGTTACACATGCTTGCAATGAAGTCAAGCATCCCCATCCTGTGCTGCCCTCTCCTCTATGAGAGACAGTCCCCATAAATAACAAATAGCTCAGTCACTCCCTGTAGATGCAAGGGGTTGCAAACTCAGCTACAAGCTCCTACCCTAACTTCAGATGCTCTAGCCCAGCTCATTCAGGTGGGAGCAGGGATGGCCAGAGATGCTCTTTCATGTCAGCTCTAGAGCAAGCAATAGCAGATGATCCTTCCCTATCTCTCCCTCTTCCTTTGCAGCTTCCTGCTTGGCAGTTTTCCTCTCCCCATTGCTTTTTCCATCACTCCTGTCAGCCTGTATCTCTGAAACCTCTCCAGGGCAGCCTGCAGCCTCACCACCTGCTGCCACATAATGCCCAGGCAGCCACTTCTTACAGCAGCTGGTTCAGATCCACAGCTTGATCTCAGCTAGGGGAGGTAATTAAGCCATTGATTAACCCTCCCTGAGCTGTGGGCTGGTACAGTGTACTCACCTATTGCAGTAACTGAGGGTAGTAGTAGCATCTCTAGGTTATCATGCTGCATATGGACCAGCACTGAGAAGCCCAGGTGTCAATGGGCTTTACAGACGCATCTCTTTTCAACAGCAGAAGGAAGGTTAAATCTGGGTGAGATTTTGGAAGGAATGTGCTCTTTTTATTAATATCCTTTTGTCCTCACCTCCTCCCCAAAGCTGATGCTTTTTGCTTCAACCACTTCATCCTGCTTTAACTCCCCTGTCAATCCCCAGATGTCTCAGCTCAGTTTTAGTCTCCATTCCTCAAGCTCCTCATCACAGCATCAATCTCCTGGAACACCTCGGTGCTGAAAATCATGACGTGACATTTACAAATAAGATTTTTACATGAGATTTCCAGTAAGGTCTCAGATCTCACCATGAGGGCCTAACAGTCTTTGTACAGCTAAAATATAGCAAAGCAATTTTTTTTTTCTGTAGTTTTGATTCAGAAATGCATCACAGCAGAGGACAGTTTAAATATAGGCAGAAAACACTGCTCAGTTGTAAAGCCTCTCAGAATTAACTTTCTCAAGAAATATTTTTAAGGCTGACAAATCATGTGCAAGGTCTTTTCCCAAAGGAGAATTTCTCTTGGATTCATTTAGTAGTTGAAGGTTGTGTCATATGTCACTGGAAAGGTAATTTTTCCTAGTTTATGAAAAATGCCTTGTATTTGACTTTGCTGTCACAGGGGAATAATGATATCTATACAGGTAATAAATTGGCACACAGAGATTGTCACTGGTAGCTTTGCAAGAAGTATACAATTTTATAGATGATGACACAAAGTAACAGGGTGAATTAATATGAAATATGCAATTTATTTATATAGTGTCTACCTGATTCAGGTTTCCAGCATTTTTAATATCCTTTTAAATATTAGTAGTTAAAGCATAACAAACAGAAGATCATTTTAGAGGCACTAATGTACGGCTCTGTAAACTCAGTAAGAGATGGCTATTAATGTTCTCTTTTGTCTTCCAGACAGAAAATCAAAGGTATTTAAATTAAAGGATGTGTATAAAATCAATGTATGTTGATAAGGTGTGCACATTAACGATAATGTTTGCAAACATTCTTTGTAACTTTTGTATATAATCTTCACTTTCTAGATAGATGGCCATATTAGCTGGTATCATCAAGAGCTCCTTAAATTAATTTTTTCCTTTGTTTTCTTTAAATTTTTAATTTTTAAGCCTGTATAGTAGAAATCTAGGGTAGGCTATAGCGGTGCAGATGTTATTGCAGCACAGCTGCTTGTACATCCATTCAGATGGATGGGATATACCTACTCAGCCTGTTTGGCCCAGGCTGAGGCTGGTAGCCAAGGAAGCCTCCTGGTTTGTGGTGCTGAGCCCAGATTTGGACACAGGCAGGCTCCGCAGCTGGGGCCAGCCAGCCCTGGCCCCGCTGCCAGGCAGTGACTGCTGCCAGCTTCTGCCTCCCAGCTGAGACCCCCACCCGTCTGGGAGCTGCTTTCCACTGCGGTGCCCCAGGGGGCTCAATCACAACCATAACCATGAGGTCAATCGCTAAATGGTTGGAGCATAGGGTGGTAAGCCAGGCCCCCACTGGGAATTGCTGGAGGAAGCCTTTCACGTGCCACACAAGTCCCATGGCAAAAGCACCAGAGATCCCATTTCCCAAACTGATTCGAGTCCAGGGTGAGGGGAGCTAAATGTAGGTTGCTGTCTGGTGGAAAACAGACAAGAGAGACGCTGAGACCATGATCAAATGTGCAAAAGAAGATTAGCTTTTGCTTAGGGAATGTTTATCAAAAATCCTATGTGATGTACTGAACTCACAGCTTTGGCTCATGAAAGCTGCGATAGAGATTTAACAATCTAAAAAGAAGCAAGAATAAACTGGTAATTTTTTATTATTATCTATCCATTTAGCACGTCCACACTTGCACTCGTATTGTCTAATTAAAACCAGTTAGAGAATTATCCACCTAACTGCTATTCATTGGGCAACCCCAAGCACAAATACAGGCT
>NW_010290223.1:0-979 GCF_000700745.2 Antrostomus carolinensis | reverse complement strand
TCTACCTTCTTCTTTTCAGGACAGTCCTTCCTTCACCAATATGGATTCTCAGAGGTGTTCCTCTAGTGCTCACTGGCCCAGCCTGGGCTGGGGGGTCTCCACCTTGGAGCCAGGGGAGCTTTTCACTCTCACAAGGTAGCCCTTCCCCCAATACCAAAGAAACACCTCCCCACACACACACAAACCCAGCACAGCGAGAAAACCACCCAGGCAGTGTCCCCCATTTCTGGTGAGATGATTTCTGGGAGCAGGATTGGGCCTCAGGCTCTTAATTTTGGCTTCCTGGCAGCAGATATCTTTGCTCCAGGGTATCTGCCCAACTTGGGAGACTCTTTGGAGAACACCAAGGACTTTGTCTCTCGTTTCTCCTCCATATCCATTCTTGCTCTGCTTCTGGTGCTCTTGGATGTGCCATAACGGCCTCATTTCTCTTTGCAGATGGAAATTATGAAAAAGCCATTGAATGCGCCAAAACCTATTTGATCTTCTTCCCAAACGACGAGGTGATGAACCAGAATTTGGCCTATTACACCGCTGTCCTGGGAGAAAACCTGGCAGGACCCATCCAACCCCGAGAGGTGAGCAACTGGTGGGATGAGCTGTTCAAGGGACACCTTCTCCCCTCCTTGGGGACCTTTGCAGAGGTTTTGGGATCTGCTCTGGATGGGTCTGCTCTGGTCCAGCCACCCTTTGATGGCAAGATGGAGAGGAATGGTTGGATGCAAGACCCAACAAGCTGGAAAATAGCTGAGAGACTGAAAAGCATCACTGGGAAAATATCTTTGGCCAAGTGAAGGTTTGATGGGTTGCAGAAATGGATCAGCTCTTGTGGGAGAGGTCTGCGAGAGGCAGGTGGACAGACTTTAGCATGATCTGAGCCCACCTAAGCTACAAACTTCTACAGCTGAAGTGAAATTGCTTAAAAAGTAGAGGATTTGACTTCAAAATAACTGAATTTTTCTCAGAGGGATCTGGCCAG
>NW_010290222.1:0-6819 GCF_000700745.2 Antrostomus carolinensis | reverse complement strand
TCTCCCCCCGCAAGGGTAAAGACATAATTTTGAATCCAGAATTAGTGGGGAAGAGCAGAACCCGCAAACATATTTTTCTGGGTGATGTTTCCTTTTTCAGTATGAACTATATTAAGTATATTGAGTTAGCATAGTGTTGGTGTGTAATTTTTCTACCTGCCACTTTCTGTTTAGAAAGTAGCCTTTTGCTGAGAGTAGGACTTTTTAAGGAAATGTAACTTTTTGCAGTGTTCCGAATGAAATTTCTGGTAATAACAAGGAAAAATTTTCCCCTGCTCCCTCCAATCTCTAAAACAGCCACAACAGCAAGCAAAACAAATATTCAGGAAATGGCAGGCTCATATTTTTTTTCTTGTTCATCCTTGTATGTAAAAAAACCCAGAAACAGATCCCTCATACCCCATTCAAATACTTTAACAAACAATAGTGGATATGTTTTCAGTCCAAAAGGGTCTCGGTTTAATCAAAATATGTAATGGAAATAATTTTTTTAAAAATTATTCTTTCTATAAAATGACAAAAAAATGCATATCCAGACAGCTATATTTTTTTTATTTTCAAGTCAAGGCAAGAGAATAGACTCGTTAAAAAATTTTGTAAGGCTCTTCAGACATCTTTTTCTGAGAACTATATCATTTGTTGCCACCTGGTTTATTAGAAGTGTAAGTATTTCCTCTTCAGAAGTACTATTTTGTATGACGGAGATGATAATTTAACAATTTCCTGAGTGAAAAGGTGAGGTACATCAGAAGAAGGAAGAAGGCAAATCACTCCACTATAGCTGAAAACTTAAAAAAACAGGCTTTTCAGAATCCCTTCCAACTTCTCACACTCATATGTAGGGTATCGTACATAGAGAATGACTGTCTGTGGAGGAATAAATACGAGAAGTGCAAACTGTCTTTTTAGTCTGGTCTGTCATGCTCAAGTACACTTAAGAAATAACATGTAATGGATAGTCTGTGTCTGAGGAAAAGAATGGGTACAGGAGATGCAATTAATAAGAAGAAGCTGGAACATCTTTCTCTACAGAACAGTTGAAGACTGGCAGTTAAAACAATTTCTGAAACAATTCATTTCTCCTTAAGTGATGTTTTCTACTTTGTGCAAGAAATACTAATAAGAACAAATCACTCAAATTCAGACTAGAAATTCAAGGCTGGTTTAAAGGAAGCTTATTGCTTATATACACAGAGACTCACAGTTCAATAATTTAACTTGGTTAAACTTCATATGGATGCAGTTCAAATTTACACTTGAAAAGAATGAGGAAATAAATTGATCTTTTAACATCATTTGACAAATAGTTCTTTTAGTTCATGTTAATTAGAAAGTTATGGAAGGAGTTTTCTTCAGAAGGAATGATGGGCTTTAATTTTTTCTTGCATTACACAGTAGTGTAAAAATAGAGTAATTTAATGATATGTGTATGTAATCTTTAATATGGGAATAACCATATGTAATACTTTATGCTGGAGGACTTAAAAATGCAGAATAACAACTTATTCACTAAGAACGAAAAATCAGGACATGGATAACCTGCTTTCATAGATTCTGTCAGAATTTTAAATGTGTTGCTTTTTGTTGTGCTTAATGGAAATGTCTAGCACTTGAAAATCTTCATGGTGCCATTTGTTACAGCCCTGACTGTTTTGCTTGAAAGTTTTTACTTGGAGAAAATGCCATTTGATGGTATACTCTCACATTGTTTGGAATGAATTTTAAGTTTTAACTCATAGCAGGACTAAATGGATATTCCAAGTATCTTCTATGAGGTATTTCAAGCTCTTGACTCCCATTTAATGTAATAGCATTTGAAGGTGTCCAGCACCTTTCAGGATCAGAATGTTTTGGGTTTGTTTTTGGGTTTTTTTCATAAAAATTTGTAATTCTTAAGCAGTTGTTAATGACAACATATCACCTAAAGTATAGCTATCCTTGAGAACAGCATTGTGGCAGAAATCCACAGATATCTAAACTCTTCTTCAAAATGTTTCTTTTCTTAGTAATGGATGTAATAAATTCTGAAGAGCTTAGTTACCAATTCAGACAAAATCTGTGAATCGTTAAATCAGTAGTAGTGTTTCCTAAGCTTAGAGTTTTGAGAAAAAAGATATACAAGCACATTGAAAACAGACTATTTACCATTTAGGTTGTGGAAACATTTTAATTCCCATATTTAATGTGATTTCAGGGAATAACAGCAGATGCTTCTTTTTTGCAGTCTAAACTACGCCATAGCAGACAATTCAGTAGCTTGAATTGCAGATCTTCCATTTTCATCTGAGCTTTTATGTGTAAAAGCTTGGAAGTGTTTCAACTGTTCAAACCAATTACAATTGCAACTGCTAAATTAAATTTGAATATAGCGTGTTTTACAGTCAGTTGCTTCCTTTTTTTTTTGTTTGGAGTGTTTAACATTTCTGAAGTAGTAGTAGGGTGAATGAAAAAGACAGTAAATTAATGCACAAACACTGCTCAGAACTCTGAAACGTTCATCATAAATAAAAAAGAAAAAGAAAAGGTAAAAGCAAAGGCAAAGGCAAAGGCAAAGGCAAAGGCAAAGGCAAAGGCAGAGGCAAAGGAGAAGGCAAAGGCAAAGGCAAAGGCAAAGGCAAAGGCAAAGGAAAAGGAAAAGGAAAAGGAAAAGGAAAAGGAAAAGGAAAAGGAAAAGGAAAAAAGAGAAACAAATATCCCATTTACTTTTATACAAGAATTTAAAATATCACAAGAGTTGCCCTTGAAAATATCAACCATAGATGAATCAAATGACAAATTGTAAACAACATGCCAGTAATTATGTCAAATAATTGTTTTTTTTTCATGAAAATAAAAATGGAAATCAACATACTTAACAGAGGATTGCATGCAATTTAAGAGAGGGAGAAATCACTTTGAAACAGCTCAGTGTATTTACCCCTAAACTGCAAGTAATTAAACAATAAATATTTGGACATTTCTGTTGATCCAATTATTAGGAAAAAATGTCTTGCATACTAAAAAAAAAATTAAAAAAAAAAATCTCTGATCTTGCTTGACTCCTCATTCAACGTAATTTTTCCACTGCCTGGCAAACAGAGATTCAGAGTTACTAGCTTGAAAATTATAACCATTTTATGGTCTAACATTCAGAAATGAAGAAGAAATTAGTTGCCTTGACAATAGTTTTAAGGACAGTACTGTATTTGTCCATGATTAGGAATATTCATGTCAGTGTTCCTATTCAAATGAAAAAATATAATTGTATGCAGGTTTAGAAAAGTCCAAGCAATATCAGAATCTCCTCATGTCAGATTTCAATTAACTCAGTATTAGCTATGCAAATTGGGAGTAACAAAATATGCATTTTAAAGAGCAGATGTCTGTGGTAGAAGAGAGGTACTCTACCCTACATATTTTTTTTTCCCCATGCAGTCTTTCAGGAGTGTTTTCATAGAAGTTATGCCCTTAGAATTACTTGTTACATAGATTTATAGCCCATTGACTCAAATGTCCATCAATATTCGTTCCAGCCTCATATGAAAACTACCATGAGTACATGATGTAGACAAAGACAGCATTAGCTTAAGGATGTATGTATATAATTATTTCATATATAACACGCACAAGAAATAGTGAAATGGTTTTCTAAGGTATTGCAAACACATTGGTAGCATCTCTTGTAGGAATGTTTTTTCATTTTATAAAAGTTATGACTGCAGCCTCATTTTGTAGACAGTGCATCACAGTTTTCCCCACCTCGATTAGCTTCTCGATGCGTTTTCTGTATCCTTTGTGTTCCTCACTTTACTGCTACTATAAAATAGTTTAGCATAGTCAGCCTACTCTCATTTGTCTAGACTTAAATATTCTTTTCTCCTGTGATTTCATTGCATCTGCTACAGATAGTGCTAGTGACAGATTCTCTTTGGGATCTTGTAGCTACGTATCTATAAAGAACAGAGATAGATAAAGATTTTTTTCATTTCCTTTTCCAATATCCAATCAAATTATGAGCTATCTGAACTTCATTTATATATTCAGAAATGATTGTAATTTGAAATTAATAATTTTATAGGAGATGATTTTGTATCTCTAGTGTAGCTTAAACTGAACAGAAACACATTGTTTCTATTTTCTGCTGTCTAAAAGAAAAGATGTCTATTTTGTTGATGGTCCTCTTCCAAATTTGATCCCAAAAATCATTGAGCTCTGGCAGCTTCCACTGATATGAGTAGAAATTAAAAATGTTTACAGTCTGTCTCGATAAAACCCACAGGATTTTTATTTCCTCAGGTTTAGCATAGTCTGTTTCTCAAATTATTACTTCTAGGGCAAGGTTATTTCAAAGAAGGATGATGTGTTTACAGTTTTAAAATGAAACACTTATTTGTTCTTGGATAGTGATATAATTCCTGATTTAGAACATGCCAATGAAGGCTCAGCTAGTTATGCCATGTTCAAATGGGATTGAAGAACACCACTATTATTTGATGGTTATGTTCACAAGTAGCTTGCGGTGTTTTATGCAGGGCCAGTAAGCCATCTATGGACAATTCAAGTATAGGCCCTTTAAGGACCTAGCATCCCTCATTAAGTGAACAGTCAACAAATTTAAGGAACTTCACTGAACGTAGTATAATCAAACATTTAACTGATCCAGGACTTTGGGATCAGGTTTACAGCACTGTAAACCTGAGCACTGTCCCAAACAGAATTAGTAAAATGCCTTAAGAAGCAAACTTAACAATAGAAATTATTCTGCACTGTTTACTTCTTACTGCACTCGGCCTGATCTCAGCAGGCTGTCTTTTATGGTTTTTCAAGAAGTTTTCACAACTGCCTTAAACCTGGGGATTAGTTTTAAACCTCCTACTTTCTCATAAATTCATCCTTCACCTTCATTGTAGCTTAATTGCAAACTTTTCTAGTGGTCCAGTTTTGTAGGCCTTCTGCATTTATAAGTCATGTCTTCAGGGATGTTGGATAATGGAAGCAAACAATTATGCACAGGTTCAAGAAAGAAAACACTTTTTACAGTAGATAGCTTAGGAGTTTGCCAGCTAGAAAACAAATATAAGACATGTTGAAGAATGTGTTGCCTCTTTCTTCTTAGCATTCTTTTACACTTAAAAAACATGTTACTATCCAAACTCATCCCTTTTTCTTGGCTAGTTCTGTAGTGTACTAACATTAAAGTCTATTTTCTTGTTCATTCCTCCTGCTTGTTATTCTGATTTTGATGAAGGACTATTTCTTCAAAGCATCTCCTTTTCCTTAGTAGTGTTTCCTTGCATTTTGTTTATCCCTCTTGAAGGGCAGCCATCAGTCCCTAGCTGTGGATTTTGGTGAAACATCACACCCGTCTGACAATTCGTAGAATCATGCCTACATAATGTTAAAATATTCCACAATGGGACTGTTTTATAATCGCCACCTTAATTCATTAAAAAGTTCTCTTAGCCTCTCAGAAATTATCTTAGCTGCCCCATCTGGTGCTTTGTTAAACAGTAAACAGTTAAACTTGTTCTAGGGATTTCTTTTTAGTCAATAAAAGGCCATAAAAAATGAAAAATATTTTTCCTTTTTCAGCACTGAAATTTCAAAACTTTCACTGTATGAAGTATGTCTTATTCAAATGTGTCAAGGATATAATGAACTATTTCTATAGAGTTGGCTAACATATTCTTTGTTTCAAGTGAAAAGTAATCAGGATAATATCTTTAAAATACGGGCACTTAGACCATTGCAGCAATGAACTGTGAGAATTTGCCAATGGCTGCTATGTTCTGTAGGTGTTATTCAAAACAACTATTTATTGTCATGTTCCTTCATTTGAGTCATGGCATCCTATATAACATCTTTAGTCTGTCCATGTCACTGAGTGGAACAAATGAATTTTCTTAGATTTTGTGCCAAGAAAAGGTTTAAAATAAAAGCAGTCTTTTCTGCTCACAGATTCCATCAATTTTTAATTGACTGTTAGCCTGAAAATTCTGTTTTACATGTCAGTTGTTGGTTTGAACAAAAATCAAGTCTAAGATACATCATGTTATGTGTGAAATCATTTCATCTATGCCTGTATACCAACTTGTTTTGAAATGTACACTGAGCAACCAAGATTGGAATGTATCCCATTTTTTTTTTTTTCATTGTTCAGATGTGATACCGAAGGATGCCATTCAACAGTGTGTTTTCTCTCTTGGAAAAGCCATTTTAAGAATAGCTGGACACTCATTCCTGCATCCATATAACAAGATATTGCCTTCTTTGTTGTGCTGTTAGTGTAACCCTACAGTAAACCAGACATCTGAACTAATTCCGCTAAAAATCAAAATAAAAATAAACATGAAATTTTCCAGCGCAGATACAAATAATGGTAAAATAAAAAATTTCAAATTGTATAATGGAGGGAATGAAAAATTGCAGGGAACTAGAAAGCAAATTAATTTATATATTTATTTGAGTAAAGAATAAATATTCATCAAATCTTTTAGGTTCTGACTTGATTTGCATCCTCTCCTTAAAATATAAAAATGGCCATTTAACCTATTGTTTTTCCCTAGTACTAAGTTTTCACTAATTTTTCCTTCATTGGATCAAAAGCAAGTAAACTGTCTTTACTAAATCTAATTGAACAACATGACTTAGGTTTAATAAGGTAGTTATACTTATTTCTGGCAAAAAACCCCAAAGCAAACAGGTATGAAGCAGATATGTGGACACCACACACTGCCCTTTCTCCCACCAACTGTCTACGTGTCTTAGAGCTACATTACTAAATTCTTTCAGGGATATTTCTACCTATTCACCCTCAGCAAGTTTGTCGGTGACACCAAG
>NW_010290221.1:0-6639 GCF_000700745.2 Antrostomus carolinensis | reverse complement strand
TTTAGGCCAGTGGTCGTCTTTTGTTAGGTCAATGGCCTATCCTCCTGGTTCACCCCCACCTACTTCTTTTTCAGGACAGTCCTTCCCCTCACAAATATGGATTCACAGAGGCGTTTCTCTAGTGCTTATGGCCCAGCCTGGGCTGGGTGGTCTCCACCTTGGAGCCAGGGGATCTTTTCGCTCTCACAAGGTGGCCCTTCCCACACTACCACAAAAAAGATCCCCCCACATGCACACACACACACACACAGACACAACACAGACAAAAAGTGCTTAAGGGAGATGATGATTTATACCAGCCGAGTCATGTGCTTTCACAGTCTTTTCAATATATCGACTTCTCAAAAGTACTCTGTAATTTTTCTTCAAAAAAGTATCTTTGAGGGGGTTTGGGGTTATTTAATTGTAGTGACAGAATTGTACAGAATTACAGTTAATTTAATCTAATAAATCATGTCACTTATAATCTGAGTTTCTTCTTATTCATCAGTACTAAAGCTGTGAGCATTGTTTCTTTCATTAGCTTATAAATTTTTATCTTAGTGCTGAAGACAGCACAGTCTCTTTGGTCAGTTATGTCCTTGGTAAAGAGCCTTTTTCCTCACTTCAATCTGAACAGAATCGTCTTATTCCCTGGCTGATGAGCTCCACTTGCTCATCCACCTTCTGGGCTAACCTGAATTCATCTGGCTGATGAAACAAGGTTGCAATACAGTGGCTGCATCGACAAAAATAACTAAGTTGATTGTGTAGCTGTTAGTGCTGTAGTTCAGTAGAAATACTCTTGAATTGTTTGAAACAATTTGGTTTGTGTGGAAAAACTAAGTATTTCAAAACACTTCAAACCTCTCCCTGCCACTACTCAATGTCCCTCCCCATCCCTGCACACCCCTTCCAGGACCTGGATCCACCAGCTGCTGACTTATGTTGCACCACACGTGTCTTCGATGTGTCCTGCAAGTTTCACACTGGGTATATGGAAGTTAGCATATTTTGCTAAAGTTTTCATAATCTAATACATCCGTGAGATTAAAGACAGAAGCTACTTTCAGATGGAAAGTTTGAAGAAGGTGATCATCGTTTAGGAACTGTTCCATTCTCTGCAATCAGACCTTGCCACTCATTCAGTAAAGCTGCCCTGTGCCTAGCTAAAGCTTTAAAAGGTTAAAGTACTGAAAGCAAAATTGATTTGTTTTTTTCCTTTCAGTGGGTGAGTTTGTGAGTGATGCCCTTCTGGTACCAGACAAGTGCAAGTTCCTTCACCAGGAAAGAATGGATGTGTGTGAAACTCACCTTCACTGGCATACTGTTGCTAAAGAGGTATGTTCATCTGTCTTAAAATTCTCTGCCTTCCTTCTTTAGAGCTGTAACAGTCTTCTGAGGATGAGTTTAAATATAGCAGTGACATGGAAAACAAAAAGCAATACTTAAAAATCTTTGCGTGAATGGCTTTTTGTTCTACTTTATAAGATAGGAAATGGGAGTCACTCTGCTGAGCGTATCAGAGTCCACTATGGGATACTTCATGTTAATCTTTGAACATTGACCCTGTTCCATAGCACTGTTGTTTTCCCCTCATCCACTCACACATTCACCATGTTTCCTGCCTCTTCTGGCTTTCTGTGTTAGTGCTGCTCTGGAACTAAAGATTGATCACTGGGGCTTAGGCTTGCCTTTATCATTGCCCTCAATGGTATGGTTATTGGTATGCCAGGTGCTTCACAGAGGTCAAACAGGCCTCAAAGAATGCTGTATGTGAAATTCAGCATAAAAGGGTAGGAGAGCTGATAAGATGTAGGACTAGCCAAAGACATTTTGCAGTCAAGCACAGAGCTTTTATAATTTGCCAGCACTTTACTGAAAACAGAAATAAAACTAATGTTATAGTGGCTAATACTTTTTTGACTTTTGTCTCCTTATGTAGAGAGGTTGTAGGAATAAATATTGAGATGACCTTCAAGAAGATTTCTGGCTGCTATTTTGTTTGTAACCTCTTTGTATGTTATCCTACCTTCTGGAGATCAAAATTGAAATATGCTTAGCAGCTTTTCAGCTTTTCAGTTCTTGCTTGAGTCATACTGTTCCCCCTCAAATGAAGCATGTAAGGCACCACCCTTCATGCAGGCAAATTCTAGTCCATTTTAAATACTTGCAACCTTGGAATAGCATAGCCTAGAAGAATATAATCACTGGACACCATTGAACTATTTTCCTGTTTTCACCTGTCCTACCTCACTATATCTTTCTGTACTACGTCACTATATCTTTGAGGTATAATTATGCATGACTGACTGTTTTCCAAACAAGGCTAGAAGGTACTGTACTGGCAGATACAGTGTGATTCTAGTATACCAGATATTTGAAATGTTAATCTATCTTGTAATGAACTGTTTAATAGCATTAATACATTAAATTTATTGTTCTGCCTTCAAGCTTCCTGTTTTTGAGGCAGAGCCTGTGAGGATTTTAGGCAAGAGGATATGGAGTTGTCAAGTTCATGGGAGGACATGAGCCCTTCTGTACTGGCAAAGACGAAAGGGCAGGGAAAGGGAGAGCTTGTTGCTTACAGTGGTCATGAGGTCACAGGTAGAGAGCTGTTTACAGTGCAGGTAGTGAATGCACATGTGACCACTCTAAATCGTGGTTCAAAATTCAGACATGCAGTTCACCAGCTTCAACCTCCTAAGGCAGTATGCAGCCCCTTACATTTTCTTGAGGTTGTAGCTGTTTTCTTTTTATTTTCTTTAGTCCTGTAGTGAGAAGAATATGAATCTGCATGACTATGGTATGCTGCTGCCCTGTGGAATCGACAAGTTTCGTGGTGTGGAGTTTGTCTGCTGCCCATTAGCAGAAGAAAGCGACAATCTTGATTCAGCTGATGCTGAAGATGATGATTCAGATGTCTGGTGGGGAGGCGCAGATGCAGACTATGCAGATGGAAGGTAAGAGTGAATTTCTACCCTTAAACTTGTTATTATCATCTTATTAAAGATGCCAAAAATCTGTCTAAAACATCTCAGTGTGGAAGAGTCACTGCTCCTTATAAGTGAACTTGCAGCTGCCATGGTTGGAAAACATGAGTGTTCTGCTCAGTTATTTTTAACCTTCTACAGAAAAGCTTATTGTTAACGTAGTATTGTGGTTTTGATGTCTTCATCTTTTCTTCAATGAGAAGCGTTGCCATATTTATAACAAATATGCTTAAATACATACTTTTTGATAACTAAATGATAAATGCTGTACTCTTAAGATGCTTCATGTGCAGTCTAGGGTACTGCACCAGATACTCGGCCAACATAACCATTTAAGGTTTTGAATTGTCTTCATTCATAATAGGCATGGGCTGTGTACCATTATTACTGCTGATGGCAGGGGGGTTGGAACTAGATGATCTTTAAGGTCCCTTCCAACCCAAACTATTCTATGATTCTATGATTACTGGAAGAATATTTTTCTACTGACAATTACTTTCTAAATGTGATCTAAAAGAAAATCTGTTTTAATATCTATCCTTTGACAGATTCATTAATACACTACTGCTGTGTTGGAGTATGGAGATTTCCTTTGCAAGACAGCAGCGCATGGGAAAATGCTATGCTTGTCTTTACTTTTTGATATCCTCTGTGCATGTCGGCTAATTTTTAGCCAAATGTGGTTTATGACTGTGGTGTAACTGAGGGGTCTAGTGGTGTCAAAGCCTTTCCATATCACTCTCTTGAGCATGTTAGACAGCAGTTGTGAGAACAGAGAACAATGTTATGTCCTTGCAACTGAATTCAAACAATTCTTTAAGATTACTTTTGTTATAAAACTAAGATCTACGTTCAAATTCTTTTTGTGCTCCCCATCATTTCATACTCTGTTAACGCAGTGTTTCTACTTTTTAGGTGATGATACTGCATCTTTTACAAATAAAATACAAAATCCAAAACTTGGGGCAGATTACAAGTGGTTCCAAGGAGAACCCTGAAAATAAACAGGGACCAAATGAAGTGAACAATGTGGAAAGTTAATAGTTTTGAATTGCTTAAAGTTTGGGCTTTTTAATAATCCAGATGGAAACAAGTTCAGGAACAGTATAGAAATGAAGGACAGAGATTTAATAGCTGTGATTTGGTGCAAAGAGATGGCACTAAGACAATGCAAATTATAAACGTGTCATGGTAGGCATCTAAATGACAAAGCATGAGTGAGTGTTGTAGGGGAGAGTTCTTTGTGAATAATAAAATAAGTTTAATTAAAATAAGTATTTCCCCATTGTACTTTCCAGCTTTCCCTCCTAAATGGGAATGAATTGTCAGGGTTGTTTGGTGCAAGACACCTGTGTCAAGCAACATTGCATCTTCCACCTTGACACTTGCAGGCTTTTTTCTGACTTGTATTTCCAACAGCTGCCAAAGTGTCACAATTTATAATCCTTTCACTGGGATTTGTAAACCAGCCGTTGGACTGTTGCTGTGTCACTTCTGTCTCTCTCATTTAGATTTTCATTGGAATATGTTCTGTTAGAATAAGAAATTAGTGTAGACCTTGTTCTAATTAAGACAGATTAGCTTTTTTTCATCATATATGTGTATACATACACATACAAGATAAATTATTCTATCTTAGATAAGACAGGTAATAGGTATACATTGATTTTTTTATTTATTATATATCCTTATATATAAAGTACATAGATATAAAACTCTTCTTTCATATATTCAATTAAAGGTGCCTAAAATATTTTAAACAAAAGAGCTCACAGGGTTGTATATAGAGTAGTTTTATTTGTAAGGCAGATATCTCATTTATTTCTCTTTTTCATCTTTGTCCCTGCACATTTAATTTACTGTTCTAGTCCCTTTTGTTCCTCATAAAGCAATTTAATATCTGAAGAGATGAGTTCAAGAATAACTTCATAAATTTTGTATCCTCTAGGAATAGGAGCTGTAATTGCATTTGAATCCATTTCTGAAGTTCCAAGCAAATAGTGATTTTTTAATATTTTTTTTTCCTCCCTCCCTAGAAGTGCATGCAAAAGGAAAATGAAAGAATCCTTTTATGGGGAACTTATACTTCAGCTGCAGCTGAAGAGCCAAGGAATTTGTAGTTCTTTTACACTGACTCCTATTTCTTGCTACCTCTTCAGCTTCCCAACAGCTTTTAAACTGTGTGTACTGGAGCCAGAAGTACTCTTGAAGTTTAGTAATATATATATAAAAAAATTACTCATTTCTTATGCAGCAGTAGGTGGAAGTTCAAATTTTGTGTGTCTTTGTACGTTCATACATATATGAGCATATGTTTCCGTGGATGTAAATATATACATAGCTGCCTTAGTCCTAATCTGATTGTGAGGGAGAAAGAAGGAGAAAGGAAGTGAAAAGCAGGGAGACAATTTCCTAATGCTACACTCCCAGTGTTCTCTGCACCTCTGTTAGAAGTACTTACTTAAGTCTATGTTTTTTTTCACCTTACGTGAGTGATCTCACACTGACAATTTTTACTTCATCTTGAAGCCTTCCAACGAGTTGAAAACCCCTTTGTGTGTAAGTACATCTGTGGCATGAGACTGCATGAAGAGAAGAGAAGGGGCTGGAGGCTCGCATACTGACTGGTGCCAACCCTGCTGCTCAGCAGCTTGGAAGCAAAGCCCTCTGTCACAGGAGGTTTGGTTTCCTCATGGAGGCCCTCTGTGGACAATGAGGGGGGTATGCTATTAGCAAGTCAGTTGGGCAAAGTGTCCATCAAAGTATTTTCCTCAGTCAGGAATTGTGATAGCTTTTACTTGGGTCAGATCAACTGAGTGAAAATTGTTGGTGTCTTCCAGTTGATGGCTTTTAATGCACACAAGGTGCATTCCAAATCAGGAGACGTGCTGTGCATTTCAAAAGAGGGCACTCAGTCATTCAGGGGAATGCTGTAAATTACACCAGCTGCAGGATTTCATATTCCTTGTTTCTCATGTCTCGCTGTGGAGCCTTCTTCTCAATAGCTGTGGGTTTGTCTCTCACCATGCCTGTGCCCAATACCACTTCTGGGGAGCAAAACCTCCAGGTGGGCTGATTCATCCTCCCATCTCTGTAAAATGACACCAGAAAATATTGGGCACCCTGCTGTCCCAGTTAGTGGGTGATGGCACGTGGGGCTTTGGAAGGGCTGTGACTGCTTTCAGACCCCCGAGTCAAAGTGAAGGTGACGTGTTTGAGGTGGAGGTGACAACCTGAAAAGCAAATTATTTATTTGCTCGTTTCTCAAAACTCCTGTTGTGACAAAACAGAATCCAACACATGTGGGTGTATTTTGATGTGACTTTATATCTCAAACTGTTAAAATCTAAATTTTAAAATATTTGCATTTATGATTCTGAATATTTAGAGGAAAGCACATTGCAGCCGTTCATTTTGTAAACACCCCTTTTCACACTGTCTTGTGTTTTTGCACCCAACAGTTGTCTCTGGAATACTACGTTTTCTTTTTTGTTTTGTCACGGGTGTTTTCGTTTGCACAGGAGGGGAAAAAGCTCAGCATCGCGTTGCATCCACCATCAGAGGGCACAGGGAGGCAGCTCGGGCTGCGGTGCTGTCACAGATAGACATTCTTCCTGCCTGGCATCTAACCACCACCTGGGTCTGGACGTTAAATGATGTGGCTTGC
>NW_010290220.1:0-4401 GCF_000700745.2 Antrostomus carolinensis | reverse complement strand
GCACTCAATCCCACTGTCCATGTCGCCAACAGAGATGTTGAACAGCATTGGCCCCAGTACCGACCCCTGAGGGACTCCACTTGTCACCAGTCTCCACTCGGACACTGAGGTGTTGACCATAATTCTTCGAGTGCAACCATCCAGCCAGTTCCTTACCCACCGAGTGGTCCATCCATCAAACCCACATCTCCAGTTTAGAGATAAGGATGTCATGCAGGACAGTGTCAAACACCTTGCATAAGTCCAGGTAGATGACACCAGTTGCTTTAGCCTTATCCACCAATGCTGTAACCCCATCATAAAAGGCCACCAGATTGGTCAGGCACAATTTACCCTTGGTGAAGCCATGTTGGTTGTCACCAGTCACCTTCTCATTCTCCTTGTGCCTTAGCATAGTTTCTAGGAGTATCTGCTCCATGATCTTGCCTGGCACTGAGGTGAGACTGACCGGCCTGTAGTTCCCTGGGACTTCCTCATTTCCCTTTTTAAAAATGGGGGTTATGTTCCCCTTTTTCCAGTCTGCAGGAGCTTCACCAGACTGCCATGACTTCTCCAATATGATGGATAGTGGCTTTGCAACTTCATCTGCCAGTTCCCTCAGGACCTCATAGTAGTTTATGTAGAATGAATTGGTTATTTTCTAACAGAAAAATCAACTTATTTAGCAGGTTGCCATTAATTGTAGCTCTGAGTTGCATTTTTGCCAATGTATTAACTAGAGGAGCAGGCTGAATTAGCTTAGGGGCTTGCTTCTGATTGGCACCTCTTCCTTTTTATTAGTGAGTTATTAGTATTTTTTTTGTGTTTAGCAGCAGAAGGCCCTTACTCAAGCCTGGGGTGAGGTTCTAGGTACTGTATACACACCAACAGGTGTTCTGGAGTCATGGGTTAAGTCTCAGGACTCAGAGGCCCTGTGAACAGAAGTGTAATTTGAGCACTGTTTGTATTAATGATGGGGAAAAGCTAAACAATAAAACATGTAGGTGCTTGAGGCTGTGAGTACACAGCCAAGTTAGACAAGTGGTCTCCTCACTGATGCATCATGGACCAGCTGTCCCATTTGTTTGTTTTGACAATGAGCAACAGATTTTCATTCACAGTGTTTGTGCTTACATACCTGAATGCACACAGCTTAGGCTGTGCATGTGATAATTCAGGTTAAGATCTCTCACAAGTGTTTTTATTTTATTTTATTTTTTTTAAACCACAAATATTAAGTATACTCATTTTCCTTATTTCTTTTGCATGTATCACTTAACATTACAAGTTATGTTATTTGCGGATGTCATAATAAGAGTTTCTCTTGTTTAAGTTGGTGATAACCAAGTTCCTGAAAGCTATCTACTACTTATGTTTTGGGGTTTTTTTAAAGGATGGCAATGAATAAAAGTCTCTTTGTCTCAGGAAATAGACAGGTTTCCTTGTTTATCCCAACTATATCTCTGCCATCTTCATATTCTCTAAAAGAGGAATCATTTGCCTTCTCTCTTCACTCCACTGTTGAACAGTTCTCTGCCTTGAAGTTGCATGACTTACAGGCTAAGATAAGAGGAGGACAGCAAATGGATAGTGAGACAGAAGGACACAAGCAAAATGGTACATTATTGGTCAGCATAGCAGCATCTTAATAGATGTAATTTTTTTCTGTGTTATAACAAAGGATAGGCTTGAAAGAGGTAAATAAGTAGTTTTGTGAATAGATACAGGGAGTTCATCCCATGAATGGGATCAGCCTGATAAAACCTAGAAAGATACATGTATGAAAATAAAAAATGTGAGGTACAGTTTGGAGTATTTGAATACTGACTTCAGTCTTTCAGTACTGAATGAAAGATTCCGTTTTTGGAGTGGGATTAGGCTGTAAAGCGCCTTGAAAGTAAAGCAGCTTGTATTTCAGCAGTTTGTGGAGAGGGAGTGGGAAGATATCCCAAGAAAATAAATAAGTAACAAAATGGGAGAGACCTGTCAGTGAGATACTGATTCCTGGAACATGTATTGGAGGGCAGAAGAAGTTTGCATTTGTCAAGGTTGGAGAGGGGTACGTTGCAACAATCAAGATGTGAGATAATGAGTACCTTGTTTAGACTTAGCTACCCAGCTCTCTTAGAGAGTTTTATTCTTTGTGAAGTACAGGGAAGACCACATCTTTATCTGTCTTGTGATACACAGACGGATCTGTCCACATACGTCTGAGTGTGAGGACAAAGAAGCTGTAATGAAAGATGTTTGCATTACTGACCTGTGTGATGACAGAAGTAATGGTAATGTCTACAATAACTAAGAAAGAGCTAGCAAGGAAGAGCAACAGCTTTTTTTTAGTTGTGTCAAATTCAAGTTTGATGCCTAATTGTCCACAAAATGATGCTGGAGACGCAGGTTGAGATTTTAGGAACCTGATCAAAGAATGTGAATCACAGTATTTCCAAGTCCCATGAAGTATAACTGAGATTTGTTGCAGCTTTTCTCCTACGAACGTCTTTGAAACCTATTGACAAGGTGATTCAAAAAAACAAACCAAACCAAAACTCAACAAAAAAAACCCCACCAACAAAACCACATACACTTTCTCCTGATGCTGGCATTTCAGAAAATGTCATCAATCTGCACTATAAATAAATACTAAACTTTATATTTTTATTTTTTCTTAATATGAAAGGAATTTGGTTGTGCAGACTGTGTTCTAAAAAGTGATAGAGGAAGGAGAGATTGTACGTTGTGAGTAACATGGCTGAAAGCACAGGTCAAAATTGAAAACTATGTTAGCCAGAAGTAACATGTATAAACTGCTTTGAGTCAACGCACCAAGTCTTGGGGAGTGATTGTTCATTCAGACCAAAAGCAAAATCAGAAAATAATGCCTGCATGGGGAAAAGAAGGAAATTCTTGCCTAAAGAAGCAAATGTAGTTCAGAAGTTGATTTTCTCATAGCCAAGTGTTCTTCCACCCACAAAGATTCATTTACTTTCTCTGTATTTAGCGCTAAATTATTATTACAGATCTGTTGCATTGCTGTTGAGACAAAGACATACTCTGAACTAGTGGTAGAATGTTACTAGGGGATGCCACATATCAACGCTTGTGGTAGAAGGAAGTACTTTTCAGATGGACCATGTTGCAAATGAAATAGTTTGGTTGCTTTCTCTAAAGCAAGTTGCAGAAGGATTCTGAAAGGAGCTGACAGCTATTTCTACATTGTTCCCTAGACTAGTTTGAAGGATCTTCACCTTCTGAAAAGCATCCCAGCAGGCTCCTTCACAGGGAAGTGTCAATTTCAAAAGGAAGGAACTCTCTGTTTAGGTAAAGTTAAGCATGGTGGCAGTGGCCTATGTGTATAGGCCACTTCCCTTTTCTACTCATTTTCTCTAACACATCTTCAACACTCAGCTTAAAGTACCATGTGTAATGGTCCTAGCTAATGAGGTATATTTTGCAGTTTAGGCTATGAATGGGTACTGTGAGTTACCAGAGCAAAACTGAGGAACATCTACTAGCTAAGCCAAGTGCAGTTGCTTGTCATCATTTATGTGCGTATGCTAAAGTGATTCTCCTCCTATCCCCTCCCAAGACATCTTTAGCAATACATCTCATTCCTCCTTTATGGAGCTTCCCCTGTAATATTCTGGGCTCTGAGAAATTGTGATTGTCACATTCAATTACAACATATACTATGTGTCCTGTTAACAGTGGCTTTGTCCCTCCACAGGACAAAGTGCTGCTACCTAATGTCATATAAGTTGTTTTACTTGAAGCTGATTAGGTCATGAGAAGCAGAAGATTACTGTGCAACACTGCATAAATACTGCTTTCTGTGATAAATATTTCATGTATAAACATTTCATAGAGGCTCAGGACTTGTAAAATTTGATTTCCATTGGTAACTCGGATCACTTCACTACTGCAGGCTGTGAATAAAGAAAAAGGCTGTCTTTTTTGTAAAGTGTTTTGCATCAAAGCCCTAAATCCAGGTTGGAACACTTGATGCACAATCACACAAAGATTAAATAAGATCCATAATGAAATGTAAAAGTTCAGATTGCTTAAAACTCTCCCCAGTAAATATCCAGTGAATTGCTGCAAGCAAGTAGTGCTGAAGAATGCCAGTGCCATTATCAAATTTGATAAAAATTTATTTCCCAAGTAAGGGTCTGTTACAGCCATTTGTAAATCCCAGCCTTCCTTTCCGATCACATTAATCGCTTTTTTTTGCATGTCTGCCTCCATCCAGTCATAAACATCACGCTTTTTCTAAAAATCCTGATTTTTTGGCACTTCCAGTGGGCAATCTTTCAGTTCCCTGCCTTTAGCGCTCAGTTATTCAACACCGTATGCTCAACCTATTCCTAAAAAAACTATGGAATTAGAGAAATAATTTGCATCTGGGCAGAAACAACCCCAGGTTCC